>NC_140950.1:112132800-112167800 GCF_014529385.1 Adiantum capillus-veneris
CACCTTCCGGTACCCTCTACTTTGCGCTTTCAGGTCAGACTCATAACTACTATAAACAAAATAGCCTAGGCTTCCTAAATGTTCATTGTTGGAATATGTGTTGCGTATAGGCATACATGTTGGATAATTTGTACAAAGTGTCAATCTATGTAGGGCCGTAGGTCCAAGGTATCCCCCGCATGGGAGGGGGTAGTTTGTTAAAGAGGAAGATGTGACCCTAGATTGGACATCTTCTCATGGAGACACATGAGGAGAGAAGGGGGTAAGATGCCCAAAATCTAACTGCACCTATTTGAAGTGCAGTTAACAAAGAGGTGAGTTAGTGGAGGGGGGAGGGGGTAATCCCCCCCCCCCATTTGGAGGTACCCAATGTGCAAAAGGAGTATTACCATATACCTTGAGCAATATTTTCCCAGCAAACACAAATCTGAGCAAACAATTAAGGGATGACATGTATGTATGTATGAGTGTGCACACAAACTGAATCATGAAATTGTAATGGTCATTTAGGCATCTCAAAAAATGATAAGAAAATTAGCATCCTTAAACAAGCTACGTAATCATAAAAATGATAATCATCTAGGCATCCCACACATTATACTATCAAATCATTACTATAAATTTAAAAAAGAAAATCGAAAAGAGTTTCCTTTGAATAAGGAAGAAAAGTTTAAAAGTCTAGAATGGTCCATTGGGCACCTCACATGAGGATTTCAATATATTATTGACTTTTAAAATCAAATCAATAATGACATATCAATGTGTCAATGTTTGAATCCTACATCATAAACACTTGGTGTAATGTAAATGGCCTATGAACTTTGAGGATAACAGAATTAAGAGAATTAGAGAGCATTTTTGTGAGATTACTTTGAGAACATAGAGGGTGAACTTAATTGATGGTAGCAACATGAACATAGTACTTAATTAACTTGGCATGAAAAATACTTTTGCAAGAGAGAGAGTATTAGAGAACATGACAATAGTTGAGGACCGGATTTACTTGGAGCCGGTCCCCCCTCCAAAAGGAGTTTGTATTATAGATTCTCCCATCAAGAGAGATTTGTTACAATACAATATTCGTGTTCCTTGTGACCTTGGTGATGCTATGAAGATGTAAAGATTCATGCATCACGAGCATAACATAAACTTTGCAAAAAACATTAACTATCCCAAGCCTTAGTCCCAAGGCCTCAAATTCTTTCAAAGGTGGAGAGAGCTAGCGAGGAATGAGGGTAGGGAAGAGGAAGAAGAATCATCCATAGGAGAAAGAAATAGTTCGTCACTTATCATCACTCTTCTTGCTTAGCATAGCATAATAGCATAGTAATGAAGATGAAGAATATGGCGAGCTTAAGCATTGAAGCATGGCTCTTGGTTGGATTTGCATTCCATAGCCAAGAGTATTGGTGTAAGCTCTCCACTTCTCAACAAGCTTGGAGAAGAAGATGGAGCTCTTGCACTTTGCACTCCACACAATGAGAGAGAGTGTGTGTGTGTGTGTGTGTGTGTGTGTGTGTGTGTGTGTGTGTGGGAGAGTATACCCCCCTCTCATGTCCACTCTCCTCTCATCTCTCGCTCCACTCTCTCTCTCTCTCTCTCGGCTCTATCTCTCATATTATTTAATTATTCATTTGGACATGCTTGGTCCACACCTCTCTCCCTCTCTCTCTCTCTCTCTCTCTCTCTCTCTCTCTCTCGCGTATTATTTAATTATTTCATTTGGACATGTATCCTGTTTTTCCTCTTTGAGAGAAAGAACTTAATTATTTATTTTTATGTATCTAAAATCTCATTGACCCCTTTAAAACCTATCCAATAGCATTCAAGCACATCGTGAGGGCCATATGTGGAGGATCATTTGAACATGTGTCTTTTATGCTTATTAAGTCATTTTGTTTGAATTGAATACTTCAAGCACTTAGTAAATCAAGCATGGAAACGTTGATGCCTCTTGAGAGTTTATCTTAGAATTGAACACTTCAAGAACCTTAGTCATTTAAGCATGTGAGAAGCACTTGAAGCTTTTGGGCAAGGTTCCCACTAGCACTCAGCAAGTAGACAAGCACCTCATGTTTGGGAAGGATTCCCACCTCAAGGTCAGCCCTAGCTTGCCTAAGATCAAATGGCCTTTTAACACTAACTTTTGGAGGTCTTTAATGAAGATAACCCTAAGGTATTTAAGCTCTATTAGGTAGCATTTCTCTTTAGCATACCATCTCTCATTTGGACCCCTTTAACCTTGGCCCCGTGTTGAGACAGATCCATAAGAACATGTCTATATTCTAACCCTTGTTCCCGTTTATTTTCCCATATTAAATGATCAGTTTAATATGAGAAAATCATTTGTATTAGATTTTATGACACTTGGTATAAATTTCTTTCGATTTTATAAAAAAAAATTCATCCTAGAATCTTGTGAATAACTCCCTTAGTCTTTTTCTACAAAACAAGATTTTATATGTCTACAAATCTCCCAGGGTTCCCCTTGAAATTTTCACCATCTGAAGAAGAATAATCATAACCAAAAGAAATAACAATCCTTTGTGCATGCTTTTGAATCCAGAAATGTTGTTTATATAAGGGGTATAAATAGTCTCTAGCTATAAAGCAAGGGTTATGAGGTATTTGCAATACCTCCCAAGAAGTATCATAAATCTAGTAGTGCATGAGCAATGCATTAGTAACATCACCAAATTTCAGTTTACCACATGGTGTGGAGCTACTAATTGCATTATTGTACGTTGGAAAGGGGCAAATGGAAAAACCACCAACACACAAATTGAATGCCTCTCTATAGCCCAGTGACTTCACAGCACCCCTATCCCCTATTTGACACACACACAGAGGCCTAATCTGCTAATAATTGTTGACTACTCATAGACCTGAACATTCCCGGCTACCCATATCCAACCACCCAACATGCTAGCATAGATGTCCTCCTTAACCCTTCAAAGTACCTTAAACCATAGGTAAGCTCTCTATTGTACACTAATGCTTCAAACGACCACTAGCATACCCACAATTCCTTATACAAGCCTGCTCTTTGGATATAACACTCACACAAAAAACATTTATCAATTGCACAACTCAAAGACATGATGAGAAAAAAATGACACCAATTCGAGAATGGAGTGGATAACAAGCACGACAAAAAAGTCTTCAGGAAGAAGGGGTACAATGATGGCGGTGCCTTGGATCATATCGGCTTCTAGCCCGCTTCAATTTCGATGAGAGACACCCTCAAGTGTTCCTTTGCTCTACAACTCACGTACCTGAGTAGCACCTCTAGCTTGCTTTGCTTCTCTTTTTTTGCACGTGATGGTTAGCATCCTTCATGACCCAAAACTTTCCTTCTGCTCATGCTTTCCCCATAGAAGGCTACCTTCATCTTGAGCCCTGAGCGCTAAACTGAGCAGCCCCTCCCAATCTTCCTTGTTCCGCAGCGGGCCCATAGGCAGCCCATCCTGTGATGCTATGGATGCCATGTAGGCCCCTACTTGGTCTTGGGCTATGGTTAGCCCCCGGTTGCAGCCCTTCTCTACGAGCTATCCATGACCGCCACCCTTTGATGTTCTTTCGGCGTCTCTCTGTAGCTTGTGGACTTTCCTACGCATACTATGCAATGCTCATTGGTCACTTTTTTCCCTCTAGAACCCCGAAGGCTCGCCAACTTTCAGCCCTTCTCTGCCAATCTCTTGGCCAATCCTCCAGTGACCCTTTGCTTTCCCTACCCTTGGCGGCTCCTCGCAGCCCACCTTCAATTGCAGTCTTTGCCTCCCCAACACCTAATGTTTTGTACAACCCTTGTAAAGCTCTGTAGCCCTACACACCAACCCCCTCTCCCTCGGGGAGCCAACCCTGCCCCCCCCCCCCCCCCCCCCCCCCCCCCCCCCCAGGTCAAGCACGCTCCCTCTGCACTTGTGTAGTCGCCCTTGCAGATGGAGACCCCCCCGCCAGCTCAGAGCTCCCCTCGTTTTGCAACTCCTCCTCAAGGCTAGCCTTCTGGCGCTCCCCATGCAAACCTCCAAGTGGTGCCTCTTTCCTTCAAGCAACCCGCCACCTGTTGGCAACTCGTTTTTTTTTTTTGTTGCAACCTTTAAAAAATGCTTTTTTTCTCTTTTTTTTAACTCCTAGCTTGGGCAATGTTCCCACGCGTCCCATGGCTCCGCTCGTTGACCTACCCTTCATGAACATCTTTGACTACAGATGCTAGGAAAATTCAATTAGCTAGCTTGAGCACCATCAAAACAATTATCCAAGGCTTCATCTACATGGCCATAAGTCAACAAAGTTCTCTCTGCAAAACAAGTTTTCTCGTGACGAGATCTCTGTCGGGAGATGTTACAACCGCCTTGCTGACCATAATTTTTAGTTGGAGAAGTGTCATTCCCGAGTATGCGAGCATCGAAAGAGATTTGGACTCGTCAAACACGAGGAAGCATTATGCATATATTGTGGCATCATTTGAAGATGAGATCCTTCATCCCTTGGCACCTTCAAGCATCATGACCTGGCAAAGCTTCTTGACCATATCCGACCTATTAAATGTCTCATTTGGCACACATATCTCAACCATGCTAGTTGTATCTTGCATCAAATAGCCATAGTAGCACTTTGTCATCTGCTTGCAAATATCCATGTACTAGCTTTTGAGCTCTCCTTGGGCCGACCAAATCTGGTTGCACCATCATTGCCCAACCTTTCGTTGAGCATTCATGCTCAACCATATCATTATTTTGATAAAATAGGACTGTATAGAGAGAATGATATAAAATAGCTACATAGACTGGATAAGAAAAATGATATAATGGCTATATAAATAGAATAGAAATAGAGAGAAAATCATCTACTACATCATCCACCAGGATCAAATGGAAAGCCTTGAGCATCCCCAAGCATGGATAGAGTCCACCTGGATCAAAAACAAAACATTGGCAGTGTGCATCCACCTGTAAAGCATGCATCTTCAATCCTTCTTTTGCACTTGTAGGCCGAAAGACAGCCGACTTCAAGTTCTCCTCATAGCATCGAGCTTTGTCACCCTACATCCATAAGTCTTCGTGTCCGCTATAAGCATACTTGCCATCACTTGAGAAACCTGGATCATAAACAGCTATCCTACCATCTGCTACAGAACCCTCTATAGTAGAGTCCACTTCAAAAAAATCTCACAACTGATACAAAGATACCTGTAAAGCAGCCTCCAATAACTATTAACACATGTATCCATAGCATCACATAAGATAGCAAAACCCTGCAATTTGCCGCATAGCCAAGCAAACATGTTTGCCTTGCATACTTGCATCCAAATCTTCTAAAATTGGCACCAAAACCAACTCTTCAGACTTAAGAGCATCACCTGCTAGAGCTTCAACCTGTTCTTCAAATACCTCATCACCTGCAAGGTTGGTGGCACCTTATTCTTTGCATGGAGCATCACCCTTATAGGCTGCACTTACATCAGTTTCCATAGAGTCATCTACCGGAGCTAGCTCTCCACAGCCACACACAAACGCCAAAACTTCACCGTGCACCTCCATATGCTCACCAAGACAAGGTTGCCCCACCCCCTGCATAAATAAATCACTTCGACATACCTCTGCTATTGTCTCTAACTCTTGCAAGTCACCCTCAGAAACCTGCTCTTCAATCAAACTTGATGCACAATCAAACCACATTTCTTCTAGCAAGCACTCACCACCACTAGACACAAGATAGGGCTGCTCGACTGGCAAATTCACACTAGATGCAACACTATACTTCTCTTCGACATTTAGCTGGCTGACAGGCAACTCACATACATTTTTTTCCACTTCATCTACATGAAAAACATCATAAGTTTCATACCTAGAAGAGATGGATTCTGTCTCCCATGTAGTATCTGTATCCAAACTGTTGTTGGAGCTATGAGAACTGTCAGACTCCTCTTCTGATCTTGCCGGTTCTTGCACCTTTGCTTCCAGCCTCATTGTTGGCTCTAGAGTTGACACCTCTTCTTTAAGATCTTCTATCACCTCGTCCTCTTGAGGAAGCAAATTGGGTGGCATTCTGAATATGCCTCTCTATATTTTTTGAGACCTGGTTGGCACTTGTTCTACCTCTTCTAGCATGGCTCCACTTTCACGAGCTTTGATCAAATGCATATCAATAAAAGAAGGATTTTTTACCTCTTGAAAGTCACCCATCTGCTTGAACTTAGGTCCACTGGCTGCCATGATGGTAGACTGTAGCAATCCTGCCTCCATCTTCTTCTTCATCTTTCGACTCTTTGCTTTGGCAACTTTGACAGCTTCATCAAAGGTCCTTGGATCTTCATAGTCCACTCTCTCACGAACATAGGGATGCAAGCAAGGTAGAAACCTTTCCCGCTTAAAATATCCCGCATTTGTTGCTTGGGTAGCATCAAAATTTTCTCTTACGTCCTGATGCAAACCTTTGATCTTTGCATCTGCTTCCGAAGCAGACACCACCTTTCAATACCTTTGTAGAAAGTGCTCTCGAAATCCGATCCAATTTTGCTTGTGTGCATCTTCTAAGCCATTGAACCAAGCTTTTTCTTTACCTCGCAGCACCAAAGGTAGAGTCTGGAGCTTTGCTTCATCACCTGACATCTGCAATACTGCCAACATAAATAGCTCAAAATCGACAATCCACTCGTCGACATCTTCATCTCCTTTTAACATTGGACCAAACTCCTACTTCATCTTGATTCACAAACACTTGGTCAGGAAGCAATTAGTGGATCCTCAGTGGGGGCACCACAAGATGGAAAGGGGAAAATGGGAAGACCACGCGCACACAAATTGAATGCCTCTCTGTAGCCCAGTGACTTCACAACATCCCTATCCCCTATTTGACACACACAGAGGCCTAATCTGCTAACAATTGTTGACTACTCATAGACCTGAACATTCCTGGCTACCCATATCCAACCACCCAGCATGCTAGCATAGAGGTCCTCCTTAACCCTTCATAGTACCTTAAACCATAGGTAAGCTCTCTATTGTACACTAATGCTTCAAACGACCACTAGCATACCCAAAATTCCTTATACAAGCCTGCTCTTTGGATATAACACTCACACAAAAAACATTTATCACTCGCACACCTCAAAGACATGATGAGAAAAAAAAGACACCAGTTCGAGAATGGAGTGGATAACAAGCACGACAAAAAAGTCTTCAGCAAGAAGGGGTACAATGATGGCGGTGCCTTGGATCATATCGGCTTCTAGCCCGCTTCAATTTCTATGAGAAACACCCTCAAGTGTTCCTTTGCTCTACAACTCACGTACCTGAGTAGCACCTCTAGCTTGCTTTGCTTCTCTTTTTTTGCACGTGATGGTCAGCAGCCTTAATGACGTCCCAAAACTTGCCCTCTGCTCATGCTTTCCCCATAGAAGGCTACCTTCATCTTGAGCCCTGAACTGAGCAGCCCCTCCCAATCTTCCTTGTTCCGCAGCTGGCCATAGGCAGCCCATCCTGTGATGCTATGGATGCCATGTAGGCCCCTACTTGGTCTTGGGCTATGGTTAGCCCCCGGTTGCAGCCCTTCTCTACGAGCTATCCAGGGCTGCCACCCTCGGATGTTCTTTTGGCGTCTCTCTGCAGCTTGTGGACTTTCCTGCGCATACCATGCAATGCTCAGTGGTCACTTTTTTCCCTCTAGAACCCCAAAGGCCCGCCAACTTGCAGCCCTTCTCTGCCAATCTCTTGGCCAATCCTCTGGTGACCCTTTGCTTTCCCTACCCTTGGTTGCTCCTCGCAGCCCACCTTCAATTGCAGCCTTTGCCTCCCCAGCACCTGATGTTTTGTACAGCCCTTGTAAAGCCCCGTAGCCCTACACACCAACCCCCTCTCCCTCGGGCAGCCAACCCTGCAACAATTGGCAGCCCCCCCAGGTCAACCACGCTCCCTCTGCACTTGTGTAGTCGCCCTTGCAGATGGCGACCCCCCCGCCAGCTCAGAGCTCCCCTCGTTTTGGCAACTTCTCCTTAGGGCCAGCCTTATAGCGCTCCCCATGCAAACCTCCAAGTGGTGCCTCTTTCCTTCAAGCAGCCCGCCACCTGCTTGCAGCTCGTTTTTTTTTCTGTTGCAACCTTTAAAAAAATGTTTTTTTTTCCTCTTTTTTTTAACTCCTGGCTTGGACAATGTTCCCACGCGTCCCATGGCTCCGCTCGTTGACCTACCCTTCATGAACATCTTTGACTACAGATGTTAGAAAAATTCAATTAGCTAGCTTGAGCACCATCAAAACAATTCTCCAAGGCTTCATTTGCATGGCCATAAGTCAACAAAGTTCGCTCCGCAAAACGAGTTTTCTGGTGACGAGATCTCCGTCGGGAGATGTTACAACCGCCTTGACTCTAAAGTTGTAACTGCTCACCATAATTTTTAGTTGGAGAAATTTCATTCCCCGATATGCGAGCATCCAAAGAGATTTGGACTCGTCAAACACGAGGAAGCATTCTGCATATATTGTGGCATCATTTGAAGATGAGATCCTTCATCCCTTGGCACCTTCAAGCATCATGACGTGCAAAGCTTCTTAACCATATCCAACCTATTAAATGTCTCATTTGGCACACATATCTCAACCATGCTAGTTGTACCTTGCATCAAATAGCCACTGAAGCACTTTTGCCATCTGCTTGCAAATATCCATGTGCCAGCTTTTGAGCTCTCCTTGAGCCGACCAAATCTCGCCGCACCAATGCATCCCAAGAAGAAGGCAAAGAGCATAGCAAGAAAATGGCCTTTATTCATCATCAAAATTCATCCCTTCTGTTGTCAGCTGAGAAAATGTGCTATTGGATTCATTCAATTGTGCATTAACACTTCTACCTTCGTTCATATTCAAACGCATAAGTTTCTTCATAAAGAAAACTTTGTTAGAAGCACTTTTTCCATCCCAAGCTGTGCATAAAGATTCCCAAAGCTCTCGTGTTGTAGTCTTGTCCATAATCGTGGCCATAGCACATGCATCCAACTCTTCCCACTGATCATCAGTGTAAGCATTATCTCTACGCTCTCTCAATGGTGCTTCTAGGCCCTTGTTGACCAAGAAATCAAGTATATGTTTCTTGCAAATCGTAAATTTTGTGCCATCAAACTTCTTTATGTAGAAGTCTTACCTATCCAAAGTACTAATAACAGTCATAACTCAAGGGAAAACGACCAAAATTTATGGAAAAAATTGATGGGAGAAATTCATAAGAGTTTCCCCTAAAATAGGATAGAAAAAGACAAAAATGCAACAAAATCACTTACTATAAGTAGTCAAATGTGCCAAGAACACATAAGGTTGACTTGAGAGAAAAATCAGCAGAGTCTCCTCTGTATGGGGAGCAAAATCTCAAACCCGACAGGACAAAATCAATGCATAAACTGACAAAAGCAACCACTAGGCATAAGACTGAAGTAACACGCTCAAACAAAATTTCGTGTAATTACCAACTCGGCGTCAAAAGAACAAGTGTTTGACCAGATACATAGCCTATGGCGACGATACCAAAAGAGGACTCCAACAACCTATATCACCAAAAGTATCTCAACATTTAAGAACACCCCAACCTCATGCAAAACGACTCTCCAAAGGTTAAGCAGACTCAAGACTAGCCATAGTCTCAGAAAGGGCTCTTCCAATGTTTGAGTCTTAGAAACGGCCGTGTCACTGCCAAAAAATCAAGCCAAATAGACTCCGCCACAGACAGCATACATAGGTAGTAACTGCAACTTAATGTACATGAGTAATCACGTACAAACATGCGCCAAGACAGTGTGAAAACAAAATATCAATCCCAGCGGGGATACGCTCTCAAAAAATCTCACAACAGTACGTATTTGTTGTCAAAAAATGCATGAATTTGATATGCAAAACTCACAGTGAAACTGAGTAGTATTGCAGCCTGTAATTGTAAACCTATGAAACCTGTAAAAATCCACCTGTAATGTCGATACGGATTGCTACGCCTTGATCAGAAAATGGTCTACGGTCAGATCTCCAATGCTAACTCCACCTGTAATGTCAATGCCGAATCTACGCCTCCGAGCAGTGTACTCTGGAAAACGCGTCTTTCAAGAGACCGCTAGCACAAAGAGTAGCTGCTCTGTGTCCCACTCATCGTGCAAAAATCTGTTTTTCAGTGGGAATCGTGGACTCAGGAAAAATCCACAAGTGTATGCATCAATCAATGCACAAAAGACATACATCCAATCTGTGTCTGTGTCTAAGAGTGATGTCGATGCGAAAAAAGCGATGTCGGAGATGTCGAAGTTGAAGAGGATGATGCCGGAGATTTCAAAGCCGATGTCAATGAGAGTCAATGCCAAACCCAAGAGTACCCGAGATCTTGTGTCGATGACAAAAAACCAGATGCACACACACAGTGCTTGTCGAGGTCAAAGTCGGAGACAAAATTAGAGAGTTCTATGTCGGAGAGTCTAGAGCCAAAGAGTGGGATGCCAATGTTGAAGAAGCCCACACACATACAATTGTTCTCTCTCTCTCTCTCTCTCTCTCTCTCTCTCTCTCTCTCTCTCTCTCTCTCTCTCTCTCTCTCTCTAGCACTTCAACTGAGAGCTCAAAAGATAAAAAACCAGCACTATTGTAATTCTGGACTCTTTAGCGCTACACTATCAGAGCCAAAACAATTCATGCTTGGTTCTTATATGCTATTCAACAAAAAATGCCAGCGTTAGAAAATCAAATTCCAACACTACTAGTTCAACTGCAGCCAGTGTTATCTACTGAAACCTTTAATGCTATTCTCTCTTCACTATCTACAGATCTCGTTGAGATGCTTTTTCCAAAGTTGATCCAAGATTCCAATGCTTCTTCCCCAATTCTCTGTCGGCTTTAGATGCAGAGCTTCCTCAAGATTCCATTTAAGCTCCAAGCAGAGTTGCACATACGAGATAAGGAGGGGGAAGTCAACAGGCTCCATATCAGAACACCCAAACTCTGATGCCACTTGTGAGGCCAGCAGAAGCGTGTGTGAGTGGGAGCGCAACAGTGTGGGTGGAGCTGTTGTGGATAATAGTCCACAATCCCTTATTTATTCTATAATACAAAGAATAAGGTAAAGTTCATGGGTGGTGCCCAGTGCCCGGCAAGTATGGCATGCACTCTTACAAGATTGCTAACATAGTGGATGATGTATTATTTGAAAAAGTCACACATGAGGTCTGCTGTATGATTATATAAGATGCATTGTACACACTTATTGTAAGGTTCAGGTTCAATCATAATCTAGTTATCATTTTGAGTTCTCTCTCTCTCTCTCTCTCTCTCTCTCTCTCTCTCTCTCTCTCTCTCTCTCTCTAAGTATACACACACACACACACACACACACACACCTTGATCCTACAAGTGGTATTAGAGCTTTAGTTAGGGTGCACTTGAATCTAATCGCTTGTTAACTAGTCAAGTGTGGGCAAGTTCTTGGAGTCATTGATCTCCTTGACGAGGTAGCTTCCTTCCGATTAGAAGAGTCACATTTCCATTTTGCACATCACTTATCCCTCTAATTTTGTGTGTGTGCGTGTGTGTGTGTTTATCTGAGGTGGGAACCACATTTTAGACAAGACCAATTTTTTAAAACTAAGAAAGGTGGTCTGCAATTATCAGACACCACATTCCCTTCCTGTTAACACAAGGAACTTTGGACGCATTTCTATATAGCAAAAAAATATAATTACTAGGCAACTTACTAGATTGAATACACATATCTAGTAAGAGTGCAAACTAGTAATAATGAGAATACTCCTATATGGTTGTAACATAATATTATAGCTATATGGGAGTTTTAAGTAACCATATAGCATGATTTCTTACTAGTTTGACTCGGATTCTCCTAGATGGCTGTAGCCATAATATTATAGCTATATGGGAGTTTTAACTAACCATGTACTAAGAAATTCTTCTTTCATCTACATGGTTGTAGCCACAAAATGCTATCTAAGTAGTTGTATTATAATGATTCACATAAATAATCAATTTGATAATAAATATACAAAATAGCACATACTTTTTGACTAAAAGAGATAAAGGTTAAATAGAAAACTAAAAATGATCACTTTCATATAGATGTCTCTCAGAAATTCTTACAAAGTCCATCGAACAACTATTAGTCTTTATCATTGGCTACTTCTACATCTTTTAAAGAAAGAAAGCCAATAAGTCTTACAATCATCGTGCCTTCTAATAAAAGCCAGGCTATCAAGTCTTCACACATAGTAGAAGAGCTAGTTCACACTTTTTCTACAAAAAAAGGAGATCGATTTTTTTAAAGCCATGAAAGAGGCTTCACAAGTGGATACATTGATCTAAAGACGATGCTTAGCTTCCAAGTCGGTCTGCCACCAATTGCACCACACAACTAACCGAGGACGCGCACGTTCGAGGGCTCGTAGGAGGAAACGTTCAGCTGCTGCTGGTAGAGGGCGCTCTTAGCAGATGTTTCAAAGAAGCGAACCACTATACTCTTTGCAGCTTCGCACAGACCACCTGACGATTACGGCCTTCTTTGATTTGACGTTGCGGGAATAACCTTGTAGAGAGGAGATAATATATTGCAGTTGAATATAGATAAATAGCTAGCAAGTGAATATTAAAAGGCAGCTTATTAATACAACATGTAGTGGGCACGCAAGTCGGGCTGCAGTGCAGCGCTAGCTAGCGGTTTGATTGAGCGAGAAGCAGCACGCGATCTTAGCAAAGGCAGGAGGAGGAGCTGCGAAATGGGGGTCCTCGGAGATGGTGTGGAGAGTGCACGTGGGCTTCCAAGAGCGGCAAGGGGTGCCAACCTTTGGGGCCAATAGGGTGTCATTGTTTACAGGTTTTCTCAAGTGCAGTAAGAGTAAAGAAATACCACAAGAGGTGCCAACATTTGGAGCCAACAGGGTGTCATTGTTTACTTGACACAAGCGAGGGTGATGTAAAGGCTTACAAGAAAGGAGTGACAGCCAACACAATAGACGGCAGGTGCTACGAGCAACAAAGGGAAGGCAAGGCAGGGGCAATCAAGGCTGTGTCGGTCAGACAATGCTAGCTGGCCAGGATGGGCTAGCAACAGGTTGAGCAGCTTGTATAAAGCTGAACAAATATGCCTACCTTCACATAGTGTCTCTCTCATGAGTCCGTCCTATTTTAGTAGCCACTTCTCTTCTTTTGCGTTTTTCTCTCTTTGTTGCCCTCCTCTTGGTGTCATATTTCCTTATTGCACTCCACACTTTGACACAAAAATATTTGGCAAGTTGCGCACAATTCCGTAGTGTGGACCATTTTATTTGTGGACGGTGGTCTAAACCTGTCTAAGCCAGAGTCCATGACACATGGAGAACACGTGCTTTCTATTAGGATGGATAAGCTAACGTTTTTGGATTTATGTTCTAGCCAATTGTGTCATATTGTAGCTTTGCTACAAGCACACAAGCTTTACAATTAGAAGGATGCTGATCTGATGCAGCATTTGCTCAGAGTAATGTAGAACCTATTGACATGCAGGAATGCAAGAAAAAAATGACTTGAAAACAACAGACTCTGTAGAAAATACTCTCTCTCTCTCTCTCTCTCTCTCTCTCTCTCTCTCTCTCTCTCTCTCTCTCTCTCTCTCTCTCTCTCTCTCTCTCTCTCTCTCGGAGTGAGTGAGTGAGTGAGTGAGTGAGTGAGAGTGACTATGCATCAAAAAACTTACTGCTGGAAATTTGTTGCAGATCGAGTGGGGACGACATGGGCTTGCAGAACGTCGCTTCTGGGATTCTTTTACGTGGTGAACCTATGTTGGCGTAATCATCTTCCAGTAGATGTACTCGTTATTGCTGCACAAAGCAAACAACATTAGCATGTTTTACTTGGTCACGTCCTGAGAACTCAGACAAGTCTCTTAGGTAATCGGAAACTAAAACTTTTTGGGGGCGTGATACCGAGGGGCCGGATCGGTTCTGTTGGGGATTTGTTGGAGAGAGAGACCAGGTGCGCGCCTTGTGGAGCTTGTGCATGGGCAGATTAAGCAAGTAGAGGCCGCCCTGCTGCCTGCAGCTCGTGGTCGGCTGGGAGGGCAGCAAATGAGAAGGGAGCTTGAGCAGCTCGCACGGCTAGCTGATTGGCGCGGTGCAGCTCGACTGCTAAATGCAGGGCGCCATGGATGCAGCTTCGCAAGTTGCAATTAGCAAAGCGGTGAGGTTTCCCATGTGAAAGATGTGCTGGCGATAGCGATAGGGTAGAGAGAGAGAGAGAGAGAGAATGAATGAAATGAAATAAAATGTTAATACAGCTGGCCTCTTCAAAAGGTCCTTTTTTTAATATTGATGGATCTAATCCAATGCCTTGGTATTAAAAAAAACTGACATAAAGTGAGACTAAAATCATCATCATCAATGCCCGAGGACACCGGCATCGGGTCAATGTCCGCCAATCAATGCAAATAGTCGTACTGAGCGTCTCCCATATATGTCGTTCTAGAATTTTCATGATCCTCTATGGAGCCTCCATTGATGTTGTGGTCTCCCTCGTAGACATAGGCATCGAGCTCTCTGAGCTCAATGGCTCAATCAACTATACCTCTGGTATAAGTTGGCTCTGAAGTGCTCTAAAGGAATCAGTGATCTCCCTCTATTCAAGATGTAAACTACCACTCAATTCAGGTGTGAACGTGGGCCTTCTCCTACGAATGGGTGCATTCACCTCTTCGAGCTGTGATCTTACACTTTGGGGCTTGTCAGAGTTGGGTAACTATGGTACACAATTGTGATCTTGGATACAACCCACACATGAGCTAGGCACGAAGATGGATTTCTATATAGCGCGTCTTCTCCAGCTTGCGAAGGACGACGTTGTGACAAGACACCAGCTTCGATACAACGGAGTACCAACAGAGGCCAGGACACGTCCCGTTAACTATAAGATATGAGGCCGCTTCCATTGCATGTTCAGAGAGGGATTTGGACCACTCTCTAGATTCATGGGGAGTGAGGACCAGAGATAATAATCGATGCCTGGGATTTTTTTTTGCTCGAGCTACGCACACACAGAAAGAGCCTGACAAGAGGAGAAGCTAGTGAGTGTCAAGGCGGATCACAGACTTCTTTAGAGCGGGCACTAAACCATCGGAGCAGCTACTACCACAGCAGATCCCACATTCTCCTCACACCAGAGGCACATTGATCAACCAAGCCACAGAGCTAGGAAGATCCAGACGCCCACGACTGGCAGAGGACTACACAGCATCGAGGGAGGCCGCATCAAAGAATCAAGATCACTATGGCTCGACATGCACAATGCCCGATCATAATATTGACCATGGAGGAGGTTGATGAGATATCTGAGTGAAATATCTGAGCTTTGGGAGTGCTATCATGTCGGCAAGCATCTGAAGTACTGTCCAGCTTGATGATCTATGAAATATTACCAGGGTTTGAAAGATCTTTGATACTCCTTTCTGGGTCTGTCCAGCTTGCTGCTACGCGGGCATACTACGCGGAATGAAAATGGTGTGAATCTTGAGAATTGGGCATGGGACCTGTTGTATATCATTTCCATGAACATTGAAGGATGGTCGAGGGCACAGGGTTGTTGAATCTCCATGTGCTATACTTGGAGCGGCATAATGCTGGTCATAACTAGTTGCACTTGCAGAAACAAGCTGAGTAAGGTAGTTGAAGTTGGACATACTATTCATCTAGCCACTGGGTCTTGTTGCACACAAAGCTGCTATGATTGCTACACGGGGAAGGCACAGAGGCTTCACTGCAAAAGAAAGTCGATGCCAATATGCCGATGAGGCAAACAGTGACATTGTCGACCTTCTATTGCTAGAATGAATAGGGAGGAGCTTTGGCCTAGAGACTCTATGCTACTGAAGAATGCGCTCACCATGTCGACGAGGTAGTCTTTTCTTCATGGCTCTTTGCTTTCATGTGAACAGGTATAAGGTGCCAGTACAATAGCTAGTTGGGCACATGCAGCAATTAATGCATTCCAAGAGGTGACATTCCGGACAGGAAGCTCTCCAAGCACTTTTTGTGCTTTCTCAAGCGCACCACATTAAGCATACATGTCGACCAAGACGGTACCAAGCACGACATCTTTTATCTTGCAAAGAGCCACATGCCTTCAAGATGCATGCGTAGGTGATTGCATCGAAACATAGGCCCTTGCTTCGCATCTGCTGACATTGTGAACAGAACACCTGATAGGGAGCATGATAGATTTGAAAGTTGTCAACGCTTGTGATCGATGTGTGATTAAAAAATCCTGCAACATGTGATGCTTGTGTAGGTGATTGCATCTATGCATGCATAGGTGATTGCAACATGAGAGAGGCCCTCACCTTGCATCTAAATTTTGACTGCAACGATTAGAAAAGCGCGACAGAGCCACATGCCTTCTAGATGCCTGTGCATAGGTGATTGCAGCTGGAGAGAGGCCCTCACTTTGCATCTGGATTTTGACTTCCAGGCCATAGCAGCTAATTAATCTCCTAATAAGTTGCTTAAGCGTAGGGTAAATGTACACTATTTTGGAGCACAGAAGAAAAGCATAGAAAGAGAAGGGTAATCTGTAGACCCACATCCAGCAATGCTTGTTACTTCCTTTAGTACTAGCTAGAAAAAAGTCACAGCCTCTTATAGCAATTACTCCTGTGAATATGTGTGTGGAAATTATAACATGCTGTGATGATGGCTTTGGTTGAAAGGAGGAGCGTCAAAAAGATGTTACTCGCTTTATAGCCTTCTCTCTCTCTCTCTCTCTCTCTCTCTCTCTCTCTCTCTCTCTCTCTCTCTCTCTCTCTCTCTCTCTCTCTCTCTCTCAAACAGTGGCCAGAGACAAACCTGCAAACAAAGCTCCGAGCTAACAAAGTAATGAAGCTTTTGAATAATGCTTAGATCTTAATTTGAGCGTGACACAAAAAAGAACTAATGGTTTAGTCCCCACATTTTTAAAGAGTAGCCACGTGGGTTAATGAGAGCGCAGTGCTGTGATTTTATCTTGTCCGCTAACAAAGTAATGAATCTTTTGAATAATGCTCTAGATCTTAATTTGAGCGTGACACAAAAATGAACTAATGGTTTAGTCCCCACATTTGTAGACGAGGTCTAGATGAGTATCTTGAAGTTTGCATGTACAATGGAGACTTGAGGTAGATCTACTTGTGTATCACATTGATGGCAAGAACCTCTAAAATATAATGTGGATGTGTGGAATAGCATGTCGAAAAGTGAAAGGATTTTTCAATGAACAAGAGAAACCTCATGAGCCACAATAACATCACAAACAGCTTATTAAGGAGCCACAAACACAACACTAAGGTTGCTAGACCCAATAAAAAGGTGAAGTTGACCACATGCTATCGAAGTGTCTATTTGGTCAATAGAGAGTATCATCACAAGCTAGCAAGATGGAACAAATCATACCCATATGGAGAAACCTCTTTCTCATTGTAGAAAATATTTAGTTAAATTCATCAGCGTCCTTGTGATCGGTTATGTACTCTCTCTTTCACCCTCAGTTTGATATAGAACAGAGCTTGTTACGCTTACCATACTAATGTGTTGAAGCCTATGTACTTCTTGTGATAAAAGAAGGGATAAAGTTTGCAAAGTGTAACTCCAAATATTAGTAAGGATGTCTGGTATCTTGCATTTAGTAAATGAATAAAATGCTTTTGTGAATCCCTAACAAAGGGTTCAAGTAACAATTTGGTGTTATTCAAAGGGTATGAGTATTCAAAGTAAGCCAATAAAAGCTCAAAGCTCATGTCATAATAATCAATATCTAATTCTCCTAAATGATTTTCTCATATTAAACCTAAATCGGTGTTCTAGTAACAATTTGGTGTTATTCAAAGGGTATGAGTATTCAAAGTAAGCCAATAAAAGCTCAAAGCTCATGTCATAATAATCAATATCTAATTCTCCTAAATGATTTTCTCATATTAAACTGATCATTTAATGTGGGGAAGGCCAGGGGAGAAAAAGCTAGAATATTGGTTAAGCTAGCAGACCGGCCACAGTAGGGATCCAAAGGAGGGAAAATAGGGATCCAAAGCGGGGGCCATCTGCAAAAGATCCATGTGCAACAATGGGCTAAAAAGACCCTAAGGTTCAGCCCATTAAGACTTCCAAAATGCTAAGGTTCCAAAATTCAAAGGTTGTGTCCAAAGGTCAACCCTAGGGAAAATTGGATGCTTTGTGTGTGCCCTAAAAGTCTTTGCACATCCCTACATGGGAGGGGGCGAGCCCTAAAGGTAGGGGATGAGAGAGAAAGCCACACACACACACAGGCTCCCTTTACACAAAGGGAATGAGGGACACATGTCAGCTCCCTAGGCCAGATGCCCACAAGGTGTGCCCAATTTCTATTGGATGACCCTTGAAGTGGACCAATGAGAATTAAGCTAGAGTAAATCTAGTTTAATTAATTTAAAAACATTTAATAAAAGAAACCAATGAGAATTAAGTCTCCTAGAAGACTATTGGGCAGTCTCCCAAGGGGTCCAATGAGCATTCAGGAGCCCCATGGCTTGCCTGATTCCTATTGGCCAGGAGGAAAAGGGGTCCAATGAGAGTTTAGTTTAATTATTTAATTACCTAAAGCTCTCACAAAAGGGGAAAGGGGGACACATGTCAGAAGGCTATCACTTATGCTGCTTAATTGTAATTGGCTTGACTTGGGGAGGGCCAATGAGGCTTCAGCAAGAGCAATTAGCAAGAGGGCTCGCCCAAGAGAGAGAGGGGGCTGATTTTTGCAAGGCATTATCACACACACTCTCACACAAGCTCATGTGTGAAGAAAGAGAAAACTATCTCTTCCCAAGCTTTAATGGAGAACTCATCACCTACTCCAAGCTTGTGAGATAGAAGCCTACATCAACACTCTCTTGGCATGTGGATGCAAATCCAACCAAGAGCCAAGCTTCAATGCATGCTCATCTCCTCTACCAAGCTAATTACTAAGCTAAGCTATGCTACATATGAGTGATTATGTGAGGAGACGTACATCTTTCTCGTAAGATACTCCTTCTTCCTCTCAATCTACTCTCATACCCTGCTAGCTCTTACCATCTTTGAAGGTGTGTGAGGTCTTGGGTCTGAAACGGGGATAATTCAAGTTGTGTTTGTTAAGTGTTTTGCTTAGTGCATGAAGTTTCCATCTTCATTGCACTAGCTAGTCTTGAAGGAACACAAAGAATTGTATTGTACAATGTCTCTCTTGATGGGAGAAACCATAATACAAAGCCTTTTGGAGGGGGGACCGGCTCCATGAAAATCCGGTCCTCAACTGTTGTCAATAGCTTAATTTCTCTCTCTTTTGAAAGTATTGTCGATGCTATCTAACTAGGTGTTATGCTTTTTGTTGCTCTCTCCACCCAAGCACTCTTGTAATTCTCATTAGGAATCTATTCTAATGAAATGCCCACTATGTTCATGCTAATTTCCGCTACACATAAGTTATTAGGCCATTAAATGTTACAGCTCAACTCTCATTTTTTAAAATGGGACTTGAATAAGTCCCAAAATTCCTAAATTGGTGTTATCAACTAAGCTTGTTGAAAACTTTGAAGAAATCTAGGTTTTAAATATACCTCCACATTGATATTTTGACCTTGTATTCTAGCATAATCTGGAAGATGTAAATATTTTGATTTAATAAATTTATAACTTGATGCTAGTGGCCCAAGCTTGTGAAGAAGTTAATGAGACTTTTGAATAATCAACACAACGTGGACTGTACTTGTAGGGTATCCAACTTACATTTGAATTGGATGTTTTTTTCGTATAGATTGTGATCTAGTTTGTGTTAAGAATTGTATCATTAATATTATTTGGATGAATATAACATAAATTATTCAAAAAATTTACAATAATCTCCATCATTCTGTAATATCTTTTCCTCTCTAAGGACAATGTGTGCAGTTGTGGTACTTGCATATCAATGATAGAGTGTGTGAGATGTAAAATGTTTTGATCCCTTTCCTTTTATAGCTTCGTCTACAACTATGAGACTTTATTTTGTTTTCTTATTTGTATTAGTAACAAATATATCAATTAAGAAACTTATTGATATCAAACGAGTAACCATGATATTTCTCAATAATTAGTTGTTTAACTATGCTTAATGAATTTTTACTAAAATGAAATTAGGGGGAGACAAACTTACTACAATTACTTGATCCATTGTAAGTGATAAATAACTAGGTGAAACACTCTTTTCTATATAGGAGTTTATAAACTACCAGATGAGGATGCCAAAGAGCTGGCTACTATATAGGAGTTCATAACTTACTAGATGAACTTACTAGATAAGGACGTCCAAGAATAGGTTTCTATATAGGAGTTTATGACTTACTATATGAACTTACTAGATCAACATGTCCAAGAGCAAGTTACTATATAGGAGTTTGTGATTTGCTAGATGAATTAGAAAATTGCTAGCTTCTTTGCTAGATTAAATGTGAAAACTCCTACTTGTAACTAGGAATTATTGAGCATGTACTCTAACTTGCTATCTAGAAACACGTCCAAGGCTCTTTGTGGTTGCGTACGAGTCAGGTTCTCTAAACCTAGACCCACCTCACTCATTTCAGCAAGCTGCAACGCAAGCATCTCATCCTCCTACACCACCGTTTGCTTGGCCATAATAGTGCAATCAACACCCAAATAAGGCAACCACTAAGCACCTCTTAGATCACACTGCTCATAACCATGAAAGGCGCTTGTAGTTCTCGCCTCGGTATAACTTCGAGCCTTAAGGTGCATCAACATTAATGCAAAGGGCATCACCAATGCATGTAACGATAAAGCACTTGGCTGACAGAGTACGCATAAACGAGCAGCTACTACAGACATCCATTGGCCACTTGGCATTGTAGACACTTGCCACTACCAGGTGTCAGTGGTAAGCATCTCAAGCTTGCGCTGTTTTGTGTGCACAAGCGACGACATCTCAAATGGCAGTACTACTGCATTCAAAGGGTGCCCTCCTATGCTTGCGCAGTACGTTTTGAAACTGGGGCCGATAGCACCAGAAAATCTAAAGTCTACAGCTTTACAAATATTGGTTTTGCGCAAATCTCAGGTTCGCTAGCAAAGAAAGTTGACTCCAAAGCTCAACATATTAAGAGTTGCCTGCAATTTCGGCACTGAATCGGCAGCTTTTGCGCATTGCTCTCAGCAGAGAGAGACTATTCTTAAGAATAGACTGGTGGCACCTTGGCTTGTGTTGGTCGCACCAGAATTAGTATGTGGGGATCTTGAGCCATGGTGATCCAGTAGCCTGCATATTTGACATCCACATAGAGTTCATGGAGCCATTTTTAAGGTCAAAATTCCGAGATCTTTTTTATTTTAAAGAAAAAAAATGGTTTCTTCTAAATCCCCTCATTCTAAGAGGCTACAAGAAGAGCTCGAAGCTTTTCATACACAAGCTGTGGAGTCAATCTTCTCTCAAGGAAAGGCTTAGCTTCTCACAAAAGTCACATAGCAATTAGCATTACTTTTGCCATGTATGTTTTTACATCTATCGTCAAGGATATGTGCAATTGTGAGGGGCTTAGACATTGGCCTTGGAATAATTTCCAAGAGTAAAGGCCGCTCCAAAGCACTACAAGGTATTGGGAATTGGGGATTTCCGACTCAAGGGGAGGCAACTTAAGCATGTTATTGGTTTTTTTCATTTTCGGCATTGCATTTGCATTCAATAAAAATACAAAGATGATCTTTGTCAAGGGGAAAAAAGTGGCACCATGCAACAAAAGCGGATAAAGGAAGAGCAAAGTTCAGCATGAATATCTCAAGGACCATGATATTGGCAAATCATTTTGCCTTCACCTCTTGCAGTTGATACATGTTGGGGATAGCCTCAAGCGGATGGCTCAACATGGTCTCGGAATTGAAAAGATTACTATTTTTTGTCTTAACCTGATGAAAGATATGGCTAGTGGCCCGTTGTACATTATCCAAAGAGAGCACATATGGCAGCTTTGGAAGGATCTTATGCTCAAAAGCTACTCTAGAGAGAGATTCATTCTTGCTTTTGTCTTTCTAAATAGAAAAATGGTTGAGTTGTATTTTCAAACATTTTTTGATAGGCCAAAAACGTTGATTGGTTGAAATAAGATAGTGGCATTTAAATGTAGAGTGTGTAAATATAATGATGGACATGTCTTGAGTTTTGAATATGAAGTGAATGCTCATTTTCATAGTCACCTCTGCTAGTTAGGTGTTGGCATAGAAAGGCTAGTTGCTTCTTGCTAATGGAGGCCAGCTCGAGGGGAAAAGAGGCCACTGCAGAAATCTTAGGGAGAGCATGTGCATATGGCTCATCCCATGATGCCTTGATTATAAACAACCATCCCTCTTCTTGTTTTGGGGGCTGTTGTGGTTCATAACCCCACACTAGCTGGGGCTAGCTCTGGCCACATTTGTTGAGGGACTTGTTGCCTATTATCGTTGGTGGCGCATGTGAGGTAGAAGCATGAGAGGCAACGACAGGAACACATTACGTGCTAGGCTGTTGTGCTGGCATCACCACATCGGCTAGGTCTGGATGGCATTGGGCTACTTCTGCTCGACGTCATTGGGCATGGAGTTAGTGATCATTTATTTCAGAGGTAGAAGTACGTGGCTATGACAAAGATGGTGGTGGTCTGCGGGGTGCAAGTAAGGTTGCCTTCTGCAGGTTTCCATCGAGGTAGAGTGGATTCAGGTAGAGACAAATATTGAGGAGATAAGACGGGCTTGAGGTTGTTGGCCTAGTCCGTAGAAACTCATGGGGGATAAAGTAGAGTAGTTGATCTTGAGGTGTAGGGGCGACTATGGAGCGGCAACGATTGCAGAGCATGTGTTCAAATGGAGTAGATGGGTGGATGGAACAAAGAGCATTGGCGGGTGTCGGGTTGTGGGCATGGGCTACAACAAAGACAACAAGGCAAGCACTACAATAGGTCATGGCAGGATGGTGGTCTAAAGGTGCTACCCAAGAGATGGGAACACTTATTCTATGGCCACATGCGCAGGGGGTTGGCAGGGCATGGCCAAATTGCAACAAGGAGGGTGATTTCATTAATAGACCATGGGCGGTGCAAGGTAGTGGTTGGAGGCAACACCGGATGCAGGGTTGTGGCATGGCACACAGAGGATTGCGTAGCGGTTGGCATAGATGTAGTAGCCGCTCGAGGGGCTTGGCATCATGGGGTTGTAAAGCACTGCAACCCATATCCATGTGGACAATTATGGCGGTGGAAAATTCTGGCTAAGTGATGGAATTGGAGCTAGGTGCATGACCATGTGGAGTACCAGCAGGACAGGGACGAATTAGAGGGCTCGTGTTCGCATCAGCTTTTGGGTCAAGGGAGGCACATGGGCAGCAAAGATGGACTATAGACATACAGAGGTGGTCCTATGGAGCTCGGAGAGGTGTGGGCAGTCGACAATTAGTGAGTTTTGGGTAGTTGGCCTCGCCTTGGTACTAGGTAGTAAGTTGAATGGCATCGACAGTGGAGCATGAAAAAATAGGTGAGAGCAAGACGAGAGAGAGAGAGAGAGAGAGAGAGAGAGAGAGAGAGAGAGAGAGAGAGAGAGATTTATAGATTTTATTATCATTCTCGGAGGTCAAATATGACCTATGGGACCAAAGTTACATGTGATGTAGTATGTGTATGGCTGATGAGTAACTCTCGATGCTTCAAAATTGTGGTGATGAGAGCCGCAATGGAGAGCCCACATTGTGGTTGGGAAAGGAAAGCGTGTAGGTCTAAGTTATGACTGAAAATGTGAGAGAAGCAAGTTCGGATGTGACCAAAATCTGAGCACTCTAGTAGTGTGTGGTACTCAGACTCTCGAACTTGCAGTGAGCATAATGTGCACAATCGATTTGACTCTTCTCCATTGCCCCAACTCCCTATCTCGCATCGAAGGAAATGGGAGCTAAGCCGAATGGCTGCAATAGTGCATATCGCTAACAAGGGGATAGGCTCAAGCATGTAAGTGTGAGTACGGTTTCCTCTTTCAGCGAAGAACATGGTTTTGTAGTTGGGGGCAATATGGGTGGTGTAATATATGAAGCATGACCCACCGGATTTCTCCCAAGCCGTAATACATTGGCATTGTAGAAAAGATTCATTCACTTGGGAGTCAATTGAAGCATCATGTAGCAAGTGTAATGCATCCCATCTCCCAAACCACTTCTTTATGTCTTGCATCCATCCCGTGCTCAAGATCTTGCTTTTATGCATCTTTTGAAATTTTTTGCTTGCTTCCCATGCAATTGTAGGAAGTAGATGTGAGGGGTTTTGATGCATCTTTATCATGTACTCCACAACCCTTTCCATGCCCATAACCTCAATTGGGAGAGATCCCGACTCAAGAAGTAGGATCATATATGGTGTTTGTGTCTTAACGTGGAGAAAGTTTGTAAAAAAATGTCACGGGAACCGAATAATAGAGATAGACAGCAAAACAGAGGAAGAAATCTTTGTATTGATAGTGTTTGATACAACAGAGGAGCAAAATATATGGGCGCACTCCGTTGTACGGAGCTCGAACCTCCCGACCACCCCCGAGCTTCAATTCGCTTGCATGCAGCGTCTCACTCGCACTCACACTCGCAGAAGAGAAATCGGTGAATCCCCCCAAAACGCACCACCCGTCCTTCTATTCTCCTCCTCTCCTCCAAAAAGCCTACGACCTCTTAAAATAGCCGCTTTTCTATTTTTGGCGTTCGGTCGACTCGACTTGCGCGCCAATATACCTGCGAGAACAAGGTAAAAACGTGATCGCGAAGCGATCCGTAGAGGTTAGTTTTTTTTTTTTTTTTCAAGTCCACAATTTTTGAGCTTTCTTCAACTGAACATAACTCCCAAACGGAGCCAAAACAGCCCAAGTCCGTCTCACATAATCTTGTTGCCCTCGCTGCGCTCTTTGACAGCTATGTGATGGAAAATTCCCATAGCCTGCTCTGATTTGCTGAAAATCAACCTGCAAAACAGCATTTTTTACAAAAACAATGCAAAAACAGCAAATCCAACTTTTTCCTTAATCTTTGGCCCTTAACGAGCATCAAAACATCAAAATCTCTAAAGACTCAAAAAACCAAAGTTGTTCCTTATAACGCAGGCTTCAATCGCTTCATACATCACTTTTTCAAAATCCCACGTTAACGCCTTCAAAAATGCCCCAGAAAGTGCCTTCCGGATCAAAAAAATTTATCGGACGAAAACAATCCACACATTCTTCTACACATTGGATTAACTTTAAAACGACAAAAACTTCCTAGAAAACAAAATTTATTACTAAAACACCTCAAAATCAAGTCTTGTTACAATCTCCCCTTTTCAAAATTAACTCTGTCCTCAGAGTTGGAAGGAGGGAAATTCGCTTTGCAAAACACTAAGATCAACCCAAGATGCATCCTCTACTGGATAGTTATGCCACTTAACCAAAACTTCCACAATGTCTCTATTTCTCAAATGTTTGACACGCTTATCTAGCACTAAGTCTGGTTCTACTGTCAATGTTCCGTCATCTTTCAACTTAGAGTTGTCCTGTAAAACATGGTGCACGTTAGGAACATACTTTTTCAATAAACTCACATGAAATACAGGATGCACTTTGACATGAGAAGGCAATTCCAATTTGTAAGCTAATGAACCAATGCGCTTCAAAATTTTAAATGGCCCAGCAAATCGTGGAGACAATCGCTTATCCTTCCCAAGAATCAAATGAGACTTCTCGGGAATAACCTTTAAGAAAACCATATCCCCAGTTTCATACTCCACAACCTGATGTTTCTTATCATAATACAATTTATGTCTCTTTTGGGCTTCTCTAATATTCCCCCTGATTTTGGCCAACTCGTTATCCATTTTCTCAAGCATCTCACGTGACAATTCTACCTTATTCCTTGAGCTAAGAAAATTTATAGGTGTGGGACAGTTATAGCCATACATTGCTTCAAACGGGGTCATCCTAATAGATGAATGATATGAACTGTTGTATGCAAATTCAACCAAAGGCAAATATTCATTCCAGTTAGATTGGTTTTCATTGACATACATTCGTAACATATCTTCTAAAATACGATTCACTCTCTCCGTTTCCCCATCGGTTTGAGGATGAAAAGCAGTAGACATGCGTAACTGGGTACCTATAGAGTCAAAAGTCGCTCTCCAGAAATGTGAAGTGAACTTAGAATCTCTGTCAGACACTATGCTCTTGGGCATGCCATGCAAACGAAATATCTCTTTCACAAACAAGCGTGCAATGGTCAAAGCAGTATCAGTTATTTTCACGGGAAAGAAGTGAGCCTGTTTTGTGAGTCTATCTACTACCACAAAGATCGAGTCATACCCTCCACGAGTAGTAGGAAGTCTAATAATAAAGTCCATGGATATAGACTCCCACTTCTGTAAAGGAATGTCTAAGGGTTGAAGGTCACCAGGCATCCTCTTATGTTCAATTTTAACTTGTTGACATTGAAAGCATTCACGCACATAATTCTTAACATCCAATTTCATACGTGGCCAAAAGAATGAACTTTTAATCTTTTCATATGTCTTACTCAATCCAGGATGACCAGAAAAAGGTGAGTTATGACACTCATATAGAATTTGACTCTTAAAAGCAGAATTTGCAGGAATACACAAGCGGTCATAATAATACAGATTTTCCTTATACAAGTGATATCTGTTCTCATACATCTCACCAATATTCTCACGCAAGAATTTCAAAATAGGCATGTAAAAAGAATCATTTTCAACTTCGGCATGTATCTCATCAACCAAATTGGATCGCACAACAGTCAACAAATTACACATGGGCCTACGACTCAATGCATCTGCAACTTTATTTTCTTTCCCACACAAATACTTCAAGTCAAAATCATACTCAGCCAACAATTCAATCCATCTCCTTTGTCTGTTGTTTAACAATGGCTGAGTGAAAATATACTTCAAACTTTGATGATCAGTACGCAATTCAAATTTGACACCAAGCAAAAGATGACGCCAATGTTTCAATGCATGAACAACAGCAAGCAATTCTAGATCATGTGTTGCATAGTTCAATTCATGTCGTCTTAATTTCCTAGACTCATATGCTACCACTCTTCCTTCTTGTGTCAAAACACACCCTAGTTGTTCACCACTAGCATCACATGACACAACAAATGGTTTGCCCATCTCAGGAACTTTCAAAACACAATTTTCTGCTATTTTAGCCTTCAAGGTCTCAAAAGCAGTCTCACAGGTAGAAGTCCACACAAAACCCTTGTCTTTCTTGGTCAATTCGGTCAAAGGACTTGCTATCTTAGAGAAATCTTTAATGTGTGCTCTCTCATATTGTGCTAGACCCATAAAGCTTCTCACATCCCTTAATGACTTTGGTGTTGGCCACTCCACAATAGTCTTAACTTTGTCAAGGTCAATGTGAATCCCCTCTTTAGAAATCACTCTTCCCAAATACACAATCTGATCCTTTGCAAAAGTACACTTACTTGCTTTGGCATACAATTTATGTTCACGCAAAACCTCAAATGTTTTCTTTAAGTGCAATGCATGGTCTTCTTCATTCTTAGAATACACAAAAATATCATCCAAGAATACCAGAATGAAGTCATCAAGATACGGGTGAAAAATATTATTCATTAAGCACATGAAAGTTGTTGGTGCATTAGTCAAACCAAAAGCAAGAACTGTAAATTCATAATGCCCATAACGTGTACGAAAAGCAGTCTTTGGAATGTCCTCGACCTTAATGCGGATTTGATGGTAGCCAAAACGAAGATCAACCTTTGAAAATATTGTGGCACCACTCAAATGGCTAAGCAATTCATCTATGTGAGGAAGAGGATATTTGTTCTTAATGGTCTGTTTGTTTAACCCCCTGTAGTCAATGCATAACCTATATGTACCATCCTTTTTCTTTTGGAATAACACAGGACTGCCCCAAGGAGATACACTAGGTTTAATGAAACCCTTTTTCAAAAGGTCATCAAGTTGAATCTTGAGCTCTTTAAGCTCATCAATATTGAACCTGTATGGAGCCCTTGAATAAGGTGTTGCTCCTGGATATAGATCTATGGCGTGGTCTACCACTCTAGGCGGAGGCATACCAGGAAGATCGTCCGAGAACACATCCTTAAATTCATGTAAGAGATCCTCTACAAATTCTGGATTTTCCCCTTTCTGTTTATTCCCAGAATCCTCTTTAATCTCGTTAGCAAACACAAGAAACGTCTCACACCCTTGTCTCACCCCCCTCAAAAGTTTCATGGCAGAAATCAGAAGTGATTTAGTATTTCTCTTTGCAGCTTTAATCGCATGACCATCTCTGTTTTTAAAAACCAACTCACCCCTCTCACAATCAATCAATGCATGGTTCGCAGCCAACCAATCCATTCCCAAAATTACATCCCGTTCACCCATGCTAATAACATAAAATTCTCCCGAATGTTTCTCTTTGTTCAGCAAAAAAGGTAAGTTTTGAATATGACCCTGTGTATAATGTTTCTTCCCATTGGCCAATTCTACAGGTCTCCTAATCTGGGAATCAAAATTCAATTTCAAAGTCTGCGCAAGCTTGGTAGACATAAAACAATGCGTACTACCCGAATCAATGAGAAAATTCACAATTTCAGTTCCTATCTTACCGGTGTCCATCGCATTCATATTGGCTTCCATTCGTGCAAGAACTGCCTGATCGATCTCCTTATTTGGGCATTCGAACGTCTTGTGACCTTGCTCACCGCAACGAAAACATAACCCAAATCTCCTTGCTCGTTCTAGAAAAGCAGGATCATGTTGCCACCGCAGCGGTTGTCGTCTTCTTTGATTCTGATTTGCATCATTTTTGACCCAAATTTTGATTGCGGTTGTTTACAGCATTCTGTCCCAAATTTTGATTGCGGTTGTTTACAGCATTCTGATTTGTACTCTGATTTCGATTGAAATTCTGATTCTGATTTGAAAAATTATTGGATGGTCTTCTCTGATTATTTGTAAAATTCCTTCGGGGAAACTCAGTGTTTGTCTGAAAAGGCCTATTCTGCATTCTATGCCCGGTAGGTATAATTCTGCTTGGAGTAGGGTTGCGGCTCTCATACTTCACCTTCTTCTCATAATTTTCGGCCTTCGCAATAGCATCCAGAAAATCGGTAGCCCCTGCACCCTTTACTTGATAATACATATCTTTACGCAGTCCTTCGATAAATTTGTTTGTCAACGCCTCTCCTTCTACTTCCGGTGCATACTTGTGAAGTCGCAAAAACTTCTCCTTATACTCATGTACAGTAAGACTTGGCTCGTCCTCAGGTTGCTGCTGAAACTTGTAAAACTCCATCTTTTTATCCATCTCATAATGTGGAGAACAGTACCTTTTATACGCTTGCGTTTTAAATTCCTCCCAAGTGATTGGAGTAACCTTTGTTCGCTGTTTAAGGTATGCTTTCCACCAAAGCTTTGCGGTTTGTCGAAGATGAACAACTGCAACCTTTTCTTTTGCCTCTTCAGAGAACTTCTTCAATGCAAAATAATCTTCTAACTCTTCAATCCATGCTTTGAGATCTTCACCAGTTTTCTCGATGCCATTAAACTCGTTAATCTTTGCCTTCTTGAAGACTTGCTGCAAAGCTACCCTTTCACAATCTTCATCTGCATCTTCTTCATCACGTTCCCTCCTTCGCCCTCTCCTTTCCTTAGTTTCCGCTTCGCCGTCATTCCGCTCTCTTTCGTGTGGACGACCGCGACGTCCATCACCACCGTTCCCATCATCATCATCTCCATCATCACCACCATCACCACCGCCAGGTGCCCCAGCGCCCACACGTTGATTATTGTATCGTGGTGGAATAGCATGGTTTCCGTCTTCCTGTTCACCATTAATTTCCACATAGATATCAGGGTCTCGTGTTGCTTTGCCTCGCAGAGCCTCAACACGCTCCCGATTTGAAATTTCCAGATCCTCTCGTAGTCGTCGAATCAGGTCTTCTTGCTCCTTTATCTTCTTCTCGTATCCGTCCATGTCCATAATCAACCGCTTGCTCTGATACCAATTGTCACGGGAACCGAATAATAGAGATAGACAGCAAAACAGAGGAAGAAATCTTTGTATTGATAGTGTTTGATACAACAGAGGAGCAAAATATATGGGCGCACTCCGTTGTACGGAGCTCGAACCTCCCGACCACCCCCGAACTTCAATTCGCTTGCATGCAACGTCTCACTCGTACTCGCACTCTCACTCGCAGAAGAGAAATCGGTGAATCCCCCCAAAACGCACCACCCGTCCTTCTATTCTCCTCCTCTCCTCCAAAAAGCCTGCGACCTCTTAAAATAGCCGCTTTTCTATTTTTGGCGTTCGGTCGACTCGACTTGCGCGCCAATATACCTGCGAGAACAAGGTAAAAACGTGATCGCGAAGCGATCCGTAGAGGTTAGTTTTTTTTTTTTTTTTCCAAGTCCACAATTTTTGAGCTGTCTTCAACTGAACATAACTCCCAAACGGAGCCAAAACAGCCCAAGTCCGTCTCACACAATCTTGTTGCCCTCGCTGCGCTCTTCAACGGCTATGTGATGGAAAATTCCCATAGCCTGCTCTGATTTGCTGAAAATCAACCTGCAAAACAGCATTTTACACAAAAACAATGCAAAAACAGCATATCCAACTTTTTCCTTAATCTTTGGCCCTTAACGAGCATCAAAACATCAAAATCTCTAAAGACTCAAAGAACCAAAGTTGTTCCTTATAACGCAGGCTTCAATCGCTTCATACATCACTTTTTCAAAATCCCACGTTAACGCCTTCAAAAATGCCCCAGAAAGTGCCTTCCGGATCAAAAAAAATTATCGGACGAAAACAATCCACACATCCTTCTACACAGTGGACTAACTTTAAAACGACAAAAACTTCCTAGAAAACAAAATTTATTACTAAAACACCTCAAAATCAAGTCTTGTTACAAAAAACGCTTTTGAACATTCTCAAACTCTTTCCAAGTAGACTTTGAAATGCTCCCGCCCCACACTTCAACTCCATAAAGAAGAACCGGTGTCACCAATGCATCAAAAAGATACTTCTTGAGACCCCAACAATTGATGTTGCCCGCCTTATACATGTTCTCAAATGCATAATATGCTCTCTTTCCCGCTTCCAAACGACGCATAGCACATTCATGCCACTTGTGATTGGACGGAACCTCAAGGCCAAGATACTTAAAGCTCTCAACAACTTCAAGTGTCTCATTGTTGTACACAATGCATGGTTTCTCCTTATGGTTGGTTTTCACAAGCATAACCTTTGTTTTGGATTCATTCACAATCAACCCACTATGCAAGCAAAAGTTCTCAAGGACAACCATAAGCTTTTGTGCATCTTCTAAAGTGTGTGCTAGAAGCACTACATTATCCGTATACAACAAAAGCATGATTACCGCATTGCAAATAGTGACCTCTTCAATGCCTTCTTCTTGCATAAAGTCAAGTACCATTTGTTCCAACTGATTGATGCATAGACCAAAGAGAGTTGGTGACAACGGACATCCTTGTTTAACTCCAATAGTGCTTACAATTTTTTTTGAAATTTCTCTTCCCATGCGCAATTGACAAATCACCTTCTCATAGATTCGAGAAACCGCAAGCATAAACTCACTTGGCACTTGGAGTTCTTCCATCCTTCTCCACAAATTGTTACATGGAATCATATCAAAGGCTTTCTTAAAGTCCACAAAACAACAATACAATCGCTCGCCTTTCAATCGACTTTTCTCCATGAGAACACGAAGAGTGACAAGATGATCAATGGTGCTATGACATCGACAAAAACCCGCTTGTCCCTTTGCACACTTGTCATTCTCTTCAACCCAAATCAATCAATTTCATCTCCATTATGCACCCACACAACTTTGCCATAAGAGTCCCAATCATTATAGTCCGGTAGTTGTTTACATTCTTTACATCCCCTCCTTTATGCAAAGGCTTAACCCAATTAGTACTCCAATCATAAGGCATACCATGTTGAAGTGCAAGGTTGAACATATCACACATCCACTCATGAGTAAAATCTCCCATCCATTTGATCATCTCCGGCTTGATACCTTGAAGATCTCCCGCTTTGCGAGTGACCAACTTCATACCCTAGCCACTAGGTTAGTGCAAGTTGTAGGTGCCGCATGCTAGTGTTTATGCTCTTTGTCCCTCTGTCTCTCTCTCCCTCCTTTTCTTTTCTCATTTCTTTCTTTTTCTGTCTCTGTCACATGATTTCTCCTGCTTCCTCTCTCTCTCTCTCTCTCTCTCTCTCTCTCTCTCTCTCTCTCTCTATATATATATATATATATATATATATATATATATATATATATATATATATATATATATATATATATATATATATATATACCATTCGACTAACAAACTTTTTTATTAGTTTGTATTCATTTTTTACTGTTTCCCTAAACCTTGATTGTACCCCTTGGCTTAGCTTATACCACACTTTGAATAATGATATTTTTGGGTTCTTTAAAATGACCAACCACTTCTCTGGCGGTGTTGAATGCACCTATCGTCTCGTTTTTACTTTTCTTAGAATAGAAACTAGTTGTGGGTCCTTCCTGCACTCTGAACCTTTGAAGAAAATAGACGTGCAGACTATTTCTGGCATCCACCTCCCCAAGAGGGTCTCTACGGTATATATGGGAGCACTACATAGAGCTAGCAAGGCTATAAAAGGTGAGCGCAAGCTCACTTAGCTTTCATTCATACCTTTTTTCTGCCCTTGTTTGTTTGAGTGAAGTGAAGAATACATTTGAAAACCTGGTTGTAATCTTTCTCTGGTACTGATGGCTCCCAACAAAAAATATGCAGCAAGCTCCTCTGAGGTATTTAGTTCTATCATTTTAATAAGAAACCCTAAGTTTTTGCTGATTGAAGTCAAAAGGGTTCTTCTTTTCTACTCTGTTCAACATTGGGATCAAGATGATATCAAGATTCTCTATAGTTTGGAGTAATGTCATATTTGGGTGGTACTACTAGCACATCAGCAAGGTTCTGCATTCCTTTTAGGTCTTGTTTTTAAAGTCCTTTTCACAATCGGTTCGGACTACATATTTGGATTTTTAATCATCCTGAGAGAATTATTTTCCTTGACGTTTGGGACATAAATAGGATCAATGATGGGACTTCACTATTATGCACTAGCTTAATTATTAATATGTTATATTTGTGGAGGCTTATGGCTGATATACTTAATCTCACTCACCCACAAATACACCTGCACACACTATTCTAATAAGACAGGACATCATCTTCAAGAGAGATCATGGCTTTCACACCTAGCTCTTTTTTCACTAATCATTGGTTGCTAATCTCATTAGATAAGATCTCCTTGAAGGTTTGAGTGATTTATGAGTCACACAGAAGAAGTTTTTAGAAAAATAATCACCTCATTTATGGTTTATTTGAATGGGTGTTTGCACTTTGGGTTTTGGGCTTGCACCTAAGGTCTTCCGTCTAACATTAACACTGCTAACCTATATATTTTTTGATGCTTGGCTGCCTTGTCTAGGGGCCTATTAACCTTGTTAGATCTGATTCAATAGATGTGGATTTACCTTTTGAATTTACTCTGGAAGGGCTCATTTTTCTCAACATTAACTTCTTCGTGGCCTCAACGTCAAGGACACCTGAGATTTTCATTTCTCAGCTTGCAGTTATAATTCTACTTGATCTTACATGTATCATCTAACTGCTGATAGGCTTTGCCCTACTCTTTTAGAATCTTCAAGATATGCATCTGTTGGTTGTGTTTGGGATGGGCTATGTAATATTCTAATGTATGAGCTGCTAGCATGAATTTCAACTAATTGATGGTCTCTTCTTTGCCATTTATTGGATGTTTTTGCTGATGGTTGTCTCTTAGTTGAACTAAGGCTATAGATTCTTGAACTAAAGAACTGGTAGCTTGGTTGTTGATTTCCGTAAACTGGTTTGAATCTATCGTGTGAAATTGCTATACTCGGGTGCAGTCCTTTTTAGTTATTTCTATCCGTTTCCAACTCTAAATTTCCTTTCAGAAGTTTATTGGGTCCTTCATTACTCCTTATACACAGGAGTTTGGTCTACGTAGTACCATGTTGTAATATTCTACCCTATTGAATATATGGGTACCTCGCTCATTGGTATGGGGTTTTATGCTAATGGTTTTCTAGGGTTCCTTTTGAAGACTTTGTGGGATCTGATTCATTGGGTCGAAGTTTCTACTTATGCTAATTACATTTTTTTGTGAAATCTGTGGTAGCGTACATTTCATTACATGTTTTTGATATAGTTTGCTACCGATCCTTTCCTGTAGCCCTTTGATGCACCCGACGGATTTTTTCAGCATGATGTAATTGGCTATCTCTCAGGTGTACTATTGTATGTCTGGTATGGCTTTGCCCTAGTCAACTGGCTGGGTTTTCATGGTTTGGCTTTTTGTGGCTTTAGTTTGCAGGTTTTACACTGGTTTCTGGAAGCAATGTGAGAAGAACCCTGCTTGTACATCATTCTTACTACTGGGCTGTGTTTTTGGGTATTTGACACATGGTACTTGGGTTCATTATGCTAGTAATCCAATAAATCGGGCTTTGGTAAAAATAAGAGATCTGGAACTTCATTTGGATCTCTATACTGTGGGAAGTTTAAGGATTAAAAAAGTACATGTCTTACGTGTTTCTCTTTTTGAAAAGCGTTTTTTTCATCTTTACACTAAAACTTTCACAATTATTTTCTTTTTGCTTGGGCGATGGTGACATGGATGACAACTAGAGTCACCCTAGTTACCTGTAAGGCTATTTTGAAAGCTAACCACTGGGTTTTTTTCTTACTTTGGATGCAGGTAAGGGTGCTCTCTCCTTCATTTGCTGGTAGAAAGAAGACTTGCTATTCAAAGATTGAACTCTATTTTACAGGACCTCTTCACATTTATTGGCCTATTACTTGGAAATGTATTTATTGAATGACATTCAAA
>NC_140950.1:112177800-112250300 GCF_014529385.1 Adiantum capillus-veneris
TCTCGCTATCTACTCATGCGACTGTCGCGCTTCAAGGGACACTGACGGAACTAAAGAGGATGCACCACGTGTGCGGGGAGGGGCCGGAATCCCTTCCCCCATTATATGCTCCTTGGGAGTTGGAGTCCAACTCTCTCTCTCTCTCTCTCTCTCTCTCTCTCTCTCTCTCTCTCTCTCTCTCCAAGAACATTGTTATTCGTGGAATTCCCGAAGAGAAGTTAGAGACACCTCCTTCTCTTGCCATTGTTATTGAAGATTTCTTCAAAACCCACTTTGGCATGTCTGGAGTTATGGTCTATGGAGCACATAGAGTGGGGAAGCAAGGAGCTCCTCGCTCGGGAGAACGGCCAATTGTATGCACCATGCCGGATGAGACCAAGCGAAAGATTATCCTTGATAATAGTTGGATCTATTTGAGGAATACAAAATGTTTTGTATGTGAAGATCGCACTATTAAGCAACAAAATATGCATCGCAAGGCATATGAGGAAAAGAATAATAAAAACAAGGAAATCTCTCATGAAGAAAATGTGCCCAAGGAGGAGGCAAGTCTCTCAAGCAAATAGGGATGCGTGACCTATGAGACCGAGTTACAATTGAAAATATGCTTTTGGAATTGTAATGGATACCCATGGAATACGGGGGTTGGCATTGATGAACTAACAAGCAAAGCCGATGTTGTACTTCTTGTTGAAACTTGGGAGCATGATACACAAAGGATTAACGGCTTGGAGGATTACAATGTACATTCATTGATGTGGTCAAAGAATCTCAAGCAACGAAGAGGACAAGGAGGGTTAGCATGCATGGTTAAGAAAGGATTGGAAGATTTTGTATCAATTGTGAAAGATGACAAGTATAAACGTTATGTATGGCTGAAAATTATGACACCAAAAAGAGCACCCATTTTTGTAGCCGGTTGCTACATTCCTCATCATTATTCTCCCTTTTATGCTTGCATGGATAGAGATCAACCATTTTCTGATTTGGAAGAGGACATTGCTTATTTCAAAGGTGAAGGTGATGTTATTGTATTTGGGGATATGAATGCTCGCACAAAAACATTGCAACATGATACTCAACAATTTGATATGCCATACATTTCAAGGAGTTGGAGGAAGTTCACTTGTATGATCGTACTTCAATGGATGAGAAAGAGCCGGATCACTATGGAAAGTTACTTTTACACATGTGTAATAGCACGGGTATGCTCATTGCCAATGGTGTATCTTTGTGGAGTGGAACCAATGGATTTACATGTAGAAGACATAATGGGGATAGTGTGATTGACTATATGCTACTCTCTGAAGCCATCATGTATCGCATAAAGAGTTTTATGTTTGGTCAATGGACCCCGAATCCGACCATCGCACCTTATGTATTGACCTTTCATGTGGAGAAGCAACTAAGCACGATAATCTCAGCCAAAGGAAAGAGAAGTTATCACTATGTATGGATTTCAAACGGGCACCAATGTACATTGAAATGGTTGAGCAAAAATTATGGATGACAAAGCTTCAATGTGATGCACCATTGGAAACTAAATGGGAAGCTTTCAAGAAAGCCATTTGTTCTTGTGCGGAAGAATGCTTTGCCATAAAGCATCTCCATGGTATCAACAAAGATAGATCACGCAAAAGGTGGTTTGATAAAGAATGTCAAGATGCTCGAAAGTCCTTGATAAAGCTTGATGCAACTATGGACAAAGACAACTATCAAAGCCATTTGCATACATACAAGGCATTGATTCAAAAGAAGAGAAGAAGATGGGAAGTAAAGCAACAAGAATTTCAAGTCCAAGAAAAGGCACATGCATGTGGAAGATTTTGGAGAAACTTGAGAGGCAAGCGGGTTGAGAATTTTGGTAACTTGAGTCTAGTGGATATGTACACACATTGTAGCCAATTATATGAGCAAGAAAATACTGAAAAAATGCCATTTTATGGTTCACTCCCATGTATGCCGTCTTTTTTTACTATTGAGGATGTATGCGGTGGGCTTGAAAAGTTGGCCACTCGCAAAGCGGGAGATCTTCAAGGTATCAAGCCAGAGATGATCAAATGGACGGGAGATTTTACCCATGAGTGGATGTGTGATATGTTCAACCTTGCACTTCAACATGGTATGCCTTATGATTGGAATACTAATTGGGTTAAGCCTTTGCATAAAGGAGGGGATGTAAAGAATGTAAGCAACTACCGGACTATAATGATTGGGTCTCTTATGGCAAAGTTATTTGGGTGCATAATGGAGATGAAATTGAGTGATTGGGCTGAAGAGAATGACAAGCGTGCAAAGGGACAAGCAGGTTTTCGTCGATGCCATAGCACCATTGATCATCTTGTCACTCTTCGTGTTCTCATGGAGGAAAGTCGGTTGAAAGGCAAGCGATTGTATTGTTGTTTTGTGGACTTTAAGAAAGCCTTTGATATGATTCCACGTAACAATTTGTGGAGAAGGATGGAAGAACTCCAAGTGCCAAGTGAGTTTATGCTTGCGGTTTCTCGAATCTATGAGAAGGTGATTTGTCAATTGCGCATGGGAAGAGAAATTTCAGAAATTTTTGTATGCACTATTGGGGTTAAACAAGGATTTCCATTGTCACCAACTCTCTTTGGTCTATGCATCGATCAATTGGAACAAATGGTACTTGACTTTATGCAAGAAGAAGGCATTGAAGAGGTCACTATTTGCAATGCGGTAATCATGCTTTTGTTGTATGCGGATGATGTAGTGCTTCTAGCACACACTTTAGAAGATGCACAAAAGCTTATGGTTGTCCTTGAGAACTTTTGCTTGCATAGTGGGCTGATTGTAAATGAATCCAAAACAAAGGTTATGCTTGTGAAAACCAACCATAAGGAGAAGCCATGCATTGTGTACAACAACGAGACACTTGAAGTTGTTGAGAGCTTTAAGTACCTTGGCCTTGAGGTTCCATCCAATCACAAGTGGCATGAATGTGCTATGCGTCGTTTGGAAGCGGGAAAGAGAGCATATTATGCATTTGAGAACATGTGTAATGCGGGAAACATCAAGTGTTGGGTTCTCAAGAAGTAGCTTTTTGATGCATTGGTGACACCGGTTCTTCTTTATGGAGTTGAAGTGTGGGGTGGGAGCATCTCAAAGTCTACTTGGAAAGAGTTTGAGAATGTCCAAAATCGTTTTCTTACAAACTTTCTCCAAGTTAAGACACAAACACCATATATGCTCCTACTTCTTGAGTCGGGATCTCTTCCAATTGAGGTTATGGGCATGGAAAGGGTTGTGGAGTACATGAGAAAGATGCGTCAAAACCCCTCACATCGACTTCCTACAATTGCATGGGAAGCAAGCAAAAAAGTTCAAAAGACGCATAAAAGCAAGATCTTGAGCACGGGATGGATGCAAGACATAAAGAAGTGGTTTGGGAGATGGGATGCATTACACTTGCTACATGATGCTTCAATTGACTCTCAAGTGAATGAAGCTTTTCTACAACGCCAATGTATTACGGCTTGGGAGAAATCCGGTGGGTCACGCGTCATACATTACACCACCTATATTGCCCCAACTACAAAACCATGTTCTTCGCTGAGAGAGGAAACCGTACTCACACTTACATGCTTGAGCCTATTCCCTTGTCCGCGATACGCACTATCGCAGCAATTCGGCTTAGCTCCCATTTCCTTCGATGCGAGATAGGGCGTTGGGGCAATGGAGAAGAGTCAAATCGATTGTGCACATTATGCTCACTGCAAGTTCGAGAGTCTGAGTACCACACACTACTAGAGTGCTCAGCTTTTGATCACATCCGAACTTGCTTCTCTCACATTTTCAGCCATAACTTAGACCTACACACTTTCCTCTCCCAGCCAAAGTGTGGGCTCTCCATTGCGACTCTCATCACTACAATTTTGGAGCATCGAGAGTCACTCATCAGCCGTACACATACTACATCACATGTAACTTTGGTCCCATAGGTCATATTTGACCTCCGAGGACGATAATAAAATCTATCTATCTATCTATCTCTCTCTCTCTCTCTCTCTCTCTCTCTCTCTCTCTCTCTCTCTCTCTCACCTCAGTCTCTTGCTTCAGCTCTACCATGAAGTCAGTGTTGTTAGGCCTCCATACTTTTCTCTCGCTCCGGCAATACGAAGTCTTACATCTGCACTCGCTAAGTGAAAGCGATTTATCCCGACGACGGGCCGCGACACCATTCTCTCTCTCTCTCTCTCTCTCTCTCTCTCTCTCTCTCTCTCTCTCTCTCTCTCTCATTCGATCCCGGTGACAGCTATTCCTGTGTCACGCTCGCTTGAAGCAAGAGGTGCTGACGCGTCTCCGAGAGTGGAGGCTGAAATCCTTAGCTCTAATGTCTCTCTCTCTCTCTCTCTCTCTCTCTCTCTCTCTCTCTCTCTCTCTCTCATCCTACCTACAAATTTTAAGATTTACCTCCAAATTTTAAATTGAATATAAGAAAATTTGTAAAGTATAGAAAATGTTAGTGTAAAAACTCTCAAATTTAATCAATTCACCTTTAAAATTTCTCATACACTGGTTTGCCAAGTTTCGAGCCCTGCTTCGGGCCTCTCTCTCTCTCTCTCTCTCTCTCTCTTCCCCCCCTTCTCTCTCTCTTTCTCTGTCAAACACACACTGGCGGGATTCACTCACTCTCTCTCTCCTTCTCTCTCTCTCTCTCTCTCTCTCTCTCTCTCTCTCTCTCTCCTCTCTCTCTCTCTCTCTCTCACACACACACACACACACACACAAACAGAAGCCGATGGACAAGATTAAAAAATGGCAGAATTTCTCTCTCTTTGGATAGTTTCCTATGACGTAATACCTCTCTTCTTCTTCTTCTTCTTCTCGGGGGATTCTCTCTCTCTCTCTGACATCGATGGGCAGCGCCTATTGCGGGTTCTCTCTCTCTCTCTCTCTCTCTCTCTCTCTCTCTCTCTCTCTCTCTCTCTCACACACACACACACACACACACACACACACACGGGGGATCAGGATTGACTCGTCTGGGCAGTGGGGTTGCGAGCACCTCCAAATGGGTTCGACGCATGAGGTTGATCGAAGGAGTGTGACTGTTGTTCGATGCTGAGCTGGGCAGGGCCTGCAAAGACTGCAGCACATTAAATGTTGCACCGCCGGCTCAGTTACTCACCCGAGTTTGCATGCCGATGGTGGGATTTGCTTTCTCTGTTCGCCGACGCGCCGTTCATATCTCTCTCTCTCTCTCTCTCTCTCTCTCTCTCTCTCTCTCTCTCTCTCTCTCTCTCTCTCTCTCTCTCTTTGTGCGGTCTCACTGTGTCGCTCGGTTGCAGAACTCATTGGTCGGATGAAGGAGCATTCAACACGTGTCAGGGGGGGGGAGCCGGAATCTCCTCCCCCATTATCTATTAGTATAGATGTACATTCATATCTTACCTCTCAACAATTATATTATCTTGGGCTAATTTTCCTCACATAGCCATCTACTTTTCCTTTTATAGGCCATCCTCAATCCTCAATCTAAACTAACATATTATGGCAGAAGGGGGAGCCCTTTACACGTGTCAAAATCTGCGATATGTAGGCTAAACTCCAAAACTTAGAGAAGCCCCTGTGCACGTGATAAAGAGGGAGAGAGAAAGAGAGAGAGAGAAAGAGAGAGAGAGAGGCCGCCTTCGACAGCCGGCCATACTAGTCCTCACTATGTTGAAATAGAGCTTCGGGCGTTTACACACTAATGGGCACGGCCTCGCGTTCAATTTGGGGTGCGCGGGTGAGCTTTACACAATTGTCTGCCCAGCTTCAAGTAAGGATTAAATAAAAGCTGCATATTGCAACAGTTGATGCGTAGGCTATTGGTTACGTCAAAGCCTTGCTGCTGCCGCGACGTGAGCTTCACCCCCACCCATCCGATGGACAGGGGAGCTTAGCTGTCCCTTGTCATGGGCATTCCTTTGTTTGCATTCGAATCCGACGTCGCCACCTGAAATCCACGCCAGCATGCCCAAGCTTGGTTGTTCTGTGTGTAACCAGCCTTAGTACACAGTTATCGAGTACATAACTGTGCCGCGCGTCACCATCCGTAAGTCACCACCCTTGGGGCTTGGTGAGATTTGAAAACCGCCCTGGCCCCCCCTGGAGGCTGGAAATTGTAATTGACCTTGAGTCACGTGTTCCAGAATCTGGAATCGATTGCCAGCTGGCACTTGGCATGTGGAATCTGGATTTGTTTGTGAGCTGCAACACGGCGTTAAATTCAGTCCAATAAACATTTCATTGATTTGCATTAATGGACTTGGGTGGAAATTTCGCGAGTTGCGAGAGAGTCGGGGAGAGAGAGAGAGAGAGAGTGACTCTCAGGGAGCCTGTGTAGAGGGCGGGGGAGGGTGCAATGATGCAATCAGCTAGAGAGAAGAGAGGTGAGAGGGAGTCTCACTCTCGACTCTGGAGTCTGGAGTCACTCCTCGCCGAGTTCTCCGTACTCCAAACTCCGCCGCTCGGAGCGCGTGAGTGAGTCGTCCATTCTATAGGGTGGTTGATAGAGAGAGAGTTCAGAGAGGGCAGGTGTCGTTCCGGGCACTCAATTGTGTGTTGGGGTGTGTTGTGTGAGAGAGAGAGAGAGAGAGAGAGAGGGGAGGGTAGGGATGGCAGGCAACAATCCAGTGGCGCTGCCGCTGCTGCTGACCGCGGCGAGCTTGGTGGCGGGAGGCTACAGCTGGGCCAACACGCCCCACAAGCTTCCTCTTTGGTGGAGCGTTCATGGTGGTTTCTCTTTCTTCTTTCTACCCCCCCCCCCCCCCCCCCCCCCCCCCCCCCCCCCCCCCCCCCTCTTCTCTCTCTCTCTCTCTCTCTCGTGGCCATTCCTGCCTAATTGTGAGTGACTGTATGTGCAGGGCATCCCGTGCTGTGGGCGCCGAAATGGGTGGGGCTGCTACTCTTCCCGATACTGGGGCTCCTCATTCCCTACATAATGTACCAGGTTGCGTCTCGCGATGACATGCTGAATGGCCAAAGGTTAGTCAGTTTTAATCAAAGGCTAGACCTTAGTCTACTCAATTTGCTTTTATTTAAGCAGATACCATAGTGTTATGTCGTCTTTTTTTGATTGGCAGTGGAGAATCCGCATACGCCATTGCCAACATAATTGGGTTGCCTTCGGTTCTCCTCTTTGTAGAGTATGTGCTGGTCTACTTGAAGGCCGCCCAATCCTCCAGCCATAACTTCCCCTCCGCCATCTTCACTTCCAACCTCGCCCTGTGGCCTCTCTTCTGGCTCGGCTACAACTTGCAAGTAAGCCACAGCTTTTTTAACCCTCGCCAGGGCCTCGGCCTTTAAGTTTTAATTCACAAGGAGATTTAGAAATTTTCTCATGTAGGAAGACGGAGTCTTTCTCAATGTTTTTCATACAATGCATAACATCATGAGCTTTTGCTCGAGAGGTGCCGCATACGTAGCTAGGTACAATTGGGGGCAGTGGAGCATCGGCCCCGCCCCCACTAGGCCGGTGGTCCCTTGTCCCCAATCGTACCTAGCTAGGTATGCGGCAAATTTTCTCATGTAGGAAAACGGAGTTTTTCTCAATGTTTTTCATACAATGCATAACATCATGAGCTTCTGTGTGGGAGGTGTCGCATACCTAGCTAGGTACGATTGGGGGTAGGGGACCACCGGGCCGGCGGTCCCCTGCCCCCAATCGTACCTAGCTAGGTATCCGGCACCTCCCTCACAGAAGCTCATGATGTTGAGGTAAGTCACAATGTGGGAATTATTGTGAAAATGTGTCCAAAACTTCTTGTGTTGGTGTGTGTGTCTCTCTCATTTTCCCTCATTTGCCTCTTTGTCTTTGCCGTTCCCTTTGTCTTTTTCATCTTTTGCTTCCTTCTTTCATCTCTTTGAATTGTAGTAGAAATTAAAGGCATATTGTACCATGCAAGCATAGGTTCGATTGTGTAAAGTTGTCTCTAGGTAATTCTCCAGCAGAGTAGAAAAAGGAAGATGTTCTTCCAGAATTAGGAACACAGGCTCCTTCCCAAAGGTCAATCCATAAGTTACATACTTCATCGAAGTTCGGCTTGGTATGCTATTTCAATGACATAGGTATATTTGGTTTTTAGACAATGTGCCAAAGTCTTCACATTGATCAGGATTTCTCATGAAGTGAGCAATCTTCGTCTTCTGTTTCCTATGTTTCCTATGCTTACATACATGGGCAATTTGTTAATCTCGACAACGATGTTCCCCGGAACAAGATCAATTCATGTTGAAATCTTGTTCCAAGTAGTCTCTTTATCACATGCTTCCAAGGATGCTTTTTGAACCTTCCAATTTCGAACATGTTGCTTCTTGTTTCTCATAACTAGTTTGTCCTGCACAAACCGCTGATTAGGAACGGGTGTAAAATTGTAAATCTGCATAGCTTCAAATAATTTTAGGCTAATAAAGCTCGTGATGATGATGTTCTTGATATGTTACTTTTCTTGATATGTTCTTGCATATGTACCCCAAAAAAAAAAAGTTTGGTTTTTTGAAATATGGTTTTTATGGTGAAGAGTAGTTCGTGGCACCCAACACTTCCATAGGCGTGCCTGTTTTCACCAAGGATGCTGACCTGTGGACCACCATCCACCAACGTTCTGGTAAGGTTGGGCGGCACCCCCCCCCCCCCCCCCCCCCCCCCCCCCCCCCCCCCCCCCTCTCTCTCTCTCTCTCTCTCTCTCTCTCTCTCTCTCTCACACACACACACACACACACACACACAATCCTCACATTGTGACTTACCTCAACATCATGAGCTTTTGTGAGGGAGGCACCTCATACCTAGCTAGGTACGATTGGGGGTATGGGACTGCTGGCCCGGTGGGGGGGCCGGTGGTCCCCTGCCCCCAATCGTACCTAGCTATGTGGTGCCTCCCTCACAGAAGCTCCCCACCGGGCCGGCGGTCCCCTACCCCCAATCGTACCTAGCTAGGTATGAGGTGCCTTCCTCATAGAAGCTCATGATGCTATGCATTGTATGAAAAACACTGAAAAAACCTTTATATTCCTACATGAGAAAATTTCTAAATCTTCTTGTGGTAATGGGTTGGATGAATATGCAGGGTGGGGGTTGATGGCTGCTGGAGTGGTGCTCTTCGTCTTTGCATTGGCTTGCCCTGCTGGTCTGGCTTTCTTTGTGCTGTCCCTAGTCATTTGGTTGGGAGCCTATGTTGTGGTTGTCTTGTACTCCTACTACCTCTCTCAAAGACCACCACATGCAATTGCAGCCGATCAGGGTGAGCGCGAATTGGACCAAACCCTCCGAGAACCTCTTGTCTCAGAAGCTTGACTTGTTTTCTTGACCTGGCTTCATTCAACACCCTCTTTCCACAAGCCTGTCTTTGGGTGGCCTTGCACCATGTTGCACATCAATGGCCGGAACTCTCTCTCTCTCTCTCTCGTACACACACATTCTCGCACTTCACTGCAGAATAGAGAAAGAAAAGTGTTGTCCTCCACTTTTCTACTGCATTTATTTTTTCAGCCTGTTATTACAACAGGCCTGGAAAGGAGAAAATGGTGATTTGATGTTTTTCTAGCAAGCCAGAGAGTTTTAACTCCCAATACTTCTCCATTTATTAATGGTCTCATGTGAAGTGTGAAAAGCTTCATTTTTTAATGCTCTGCAGGTGTACACAAAATATTCTTCTTGATTTTTCTGATCTTACCAAGATTAATCTTTTGGCAATGCTGTAGCTTCATGTAAAATTAGATTTTGGAAGTGGCAGCTTTTGTCCGATTATCTTAGAGAAGAAATTGTCAGGATAGATACACAGTCATTGAAAGACCATTGCATAGCAATCCAAAGGGATTGGCAAGAAACACTCAAGATCGATAGCAAGGCTTCAGATTTAGTAAAATTAGCACGGCTACGAACGGACATGGTAGGATTATGATTATGGCTGTGATTTTTTCCCCAAGAATCTTGCTACAAATTGAGGAAGATAGTGTGCCTATCTTTCCCACGTCTCTAACGCATAAAAGTTATCACAAGCTTCCAATGCGGTTGCAAATTGGGCAAGGCCCTTGAAAGCAAGAAGTAGAGCTTCTATGGAACCATACGACGATATTTGGCAAAGCATTCCTTGTGTTTGTTCTTGATTGCAACTCATTTGCTTAGTACGACGGCCTGCCCGTAGGCAGGAGAACTTATTAAGGTATGCAATTGCTTTCTTATTAAGCACATGCTTATTTACTATAGCATGCAATTGGCGTGTGTACTATCATAGCAGGTTCGCACTTGATTGTGCAATTTAAGTATTAGCAACGACTAAAGATTGGTATTACGACATTGGTCAAGCAAGACTTGACTTTGCACTTGTTTTTGTAAAAGAAGCATGGCTTCTCCCCAACACACACTTTGTACACAGTATCTCTGTTCGGTTCGATCTTTAGGTACATGCAAGGCTTGTGACATGTAAGGCATTTCAAGAAGCTCTCACACAAGTTTGCTAGAGCATGGCTATTAGGCCTGTTGTCTGTCATTGACGAGATCCAACCCATTATTAACAAGCTTGATCCGATGAATTTTCTAAGGTAATTGGCAATGGCTTGCTGCAGAGTAGCACTACACAACTCAGGGTTCTTTTCTTTTCCTCGTCTTGTGTATGACAATGCTATGACAGACATCATGGGAGCAAGGCTCCGTCTACAAATACTCACGATAACAGTAAACAAGTCAAGCAGGTATGAGGTACATCTCTTGCAAGTACTTCTTTGTTTTCAGTACATTGCACAATTTGACAAGGTTGATTATTTGTGAATGCTCGACATGGTTTACTTTCTTTTGCTATGACATTTGTCTATGACCAAAAGTATCTATAGCTATGAGCAATGGTAGCATCCAAAGTGGGTCTAGTGAGAAGTATCATGCAAAGCCAAGACTTTCATGTTTGAAATATGCTATAGGAGCATTCGAACGTAGGGAACCTTGCTTAGATGTTTGCAGTTTTTTATATCACAAGAGGGTGTATATGATGCTATCAGTCGGATTCGACCGAATTACCAAAAACCTAGCCACAAGTGGGCGACAAGGTTAGTCAATTTTCAAGTTATGTTTGTTTTTGTCTATGTTTTACTTTTATTTTTGGAAAAGGATCTCTCTGTTGTGCAAAGCAAAGTGCTTGGGAAAACTCCATAAGAAGCCACTGTATAAAGCAAAGTGCTTCGCTTGTCCTCATGTGAAGTACGACTTCTCTTTTGTGCCAAGGTATTATCGATTGAATTCATCAATGATAATGGCACACATCTTTGGCACTGTGGATATAAGCTCATAGTATGTAACCACGCATTGTGATGTATCCATGCCAGTGTAATCATGTAAGGCACGTATATCAGTGGCTCACATGGTTGAGATAGTCATTGTAGCCAAAGGTTTTATCATTCCATTTTTTGAATGTATGCATGACATACTAGTACGATGGATGTACACCACCCATCATTGTATACGCTTCCGCTATCACACTGACTACTGTGTCAAGGACGAGGTAAATAACTAACATGTTAAAACAATTTTTATGTATATTCACAGGCAAAGTGCCATACCTCAATCACTCTAGTACAGCCATCACCACGTATATGGTAGGTCGTTCTAGATGTGCATTATGGTACCTCTCTCTACAAGAGCGTTGTACACGTACACTGTTGTACGCTTAAGCTATGACACAAACATAGTCTGCACTGGAGTATATGCAAGGGACATACAACACATTCGAATAAGGGATTTTCTCAGCTTAACATTCTCTCTCTCTCTCTCTCTCTCTCTCTCTCTCTCTCTCTCTCTCTCTCTTTACAACTTCTTTGTGGGAAAGGTGAAACTAAGCATGATTTTATAGAAATCTTTCTATGCAAATATGTTAACGAGAAGAAGGGCTAAGAGCCATTTATTGCCATCTATTTTGGAATGGCTCAGAGGCATCGGTTGAGTTCTCAATTCAAATGGACAAGCAAGAGTCTTGCCATTAGGGATTTTTTGGGGTGTTATTTTAGCACTACACACTTTGCGTGTGACAACGAGGAGAAATAAGATTGTGTTTACGTGTGCGCAAGTTATCAACAGTAAATTGGCATATAGTTACAAGAGGACTTGCATTGTTGCATATTAGACAAGGAATTGGTACAAGAGTGACCATTGCCTATTAACTCTAGAGTGTCCTAATTATCGGCGGGTGATAATGTTTATAGCTTAAAATTGTTTGTACCCAAAAAAAACAAAGGTTTAGTTTTTTTGAAATATGATTTTTGTGGTGAAGAGTGGTGAAGAGTAGTTCATGGCACCCAACACTTCCATTGGCGTGCCTGTTTTCACCAAGGATGCTGACCTCTGGACCACCATCCACCAATGTCCTGGTAAGGTTGGGCAATCCCCCTCCCTCTCTCTCTCTCTCTCTCTCTCTCTCTCTCTCTCACACACACACACACACACACACACACACACACACACACACACACACACAATTCTCACATTGTGACTCACCTCAACATCATGAGCCCCAGGGGGGCCGGCGGTTCCTTGCCCCCAATCGTACCTAGCTAGGTATGAGGTGCCTCCCTCACAGAAGCTCACGATGCTACGCATTGTATGAAAAACACTGAAAAAGACGCCATTTTTCTAGATGAGAAAATTTCTAAATCTTCTTGTGGTAATGGGTTGGATGTAATAGCCCATAATAGCCATAAAACGGCTATATACCATCCCAAAATAGTCTCTGAACAACCTGCACCTGTGTCCTATACCTGTAGCTGTAGCAAAAGTGGAGTTGAAAAATAGAACTCTTGAAGCGTAGCTCGGATGAAGCTTTCGACTACACGAACAGCTTCGAAAAAGGGATAAAACCTAGGATACCTAATGGAAATGCTCCCGGAATGCTGAATTTGCCGATCCCGAAATTGAAAACCTATTAGCACGTGTGCGGACTCAAAGACGGCAAGCACAAACCCTGCTCTGATACCAGTTGAAGGTGCCAGGGAAAGCGTGTGCGAGTGCGAGTGCGAGAGCACACACACACACACACACACACACACACACACACACACACACACACACACACACACACACAGAGAGAGAGAGAGAGAGAGAGAGACCTGCTTTGGGTGGAGCGCGCAGCAACGTTATACGATTGCAGCTCCTTATTCTGTGGTATTAAAGAATAAGTGTATACATGGTTAAGTTAGTAAGTGGGATGTCCGGCCAGTTGGCTTGAATCCCAACATTGAGCTTCCTTCGTCTTCTCCAAGCTGTGTGTGTTTTCTTGCAGCCCTAAAACATCATTCTCCCTGTTTATGTCACTTTAATTAGCCATTATATTATTTCTTACATTGTACCTAGTACAGTCATGGTAATCTTTGACATATGTACCCACAAATGCTAAACTATTGTACCATAGATGCTACACTATTGTACTACACCTCTACTTGGTCAGGGATAAGGGGCTTGGAGGCAAAGTGGGCAGCGGGAGGCGCAAGATGCCTGGATTTTTCGATTTGAAGGAGGCGAAGGCAAGCATAGGCCCACGCTCGTCAAGATTGATCTCGAAGTGTAGCAAGCCTAGTGGGAAGGCAAAGAAATCACCCACGTGAAGCATCTCTTGGAAGAGCGTGTTATTGGTGCTGACGACACCCATGATGAGGGTGCCCTGTGCCAGATAGAAGAGCTCATTCCTGCACGGATGCACGTGCGGGGGGTTTACCCCCTTCGGCTTGAAGTTGAGGCACCAGAGTGAGAGCCCCATGGTGTTCAACCATGGCACTTACGAGGCACCCACCAAGTTGATAAAGAGGCCCACGTTCTTTTTGAAGGGGCCCTTGCTCTATAGAAAGGAGCTCTTGAAGTCAGAGCTCTTAACTTTGTGGGTTGGCTTGTAGGCAAATCTGTTGACCGTGGGCTTGCTATTGTAGCTGGCAATGCAGAAGTCGTGCAAGGGATCCTCATTTGTGGCTCGGATGCAGAGCGATGCATGAATGAAGCAGGCATCACATATGATGAGAAACAATAGCAGCATGAAGAGCCTTTTAGAAGAGAGAGAAAAAAGAGCTTCTCCAATGAAATAAGAGCCGACATTACGTAGAAAAATAGATTGACATTAAAAAAATCATGAAAAAGGTGCCATCCACTCATTTAATAATCTGGCGGTTCTTGAAAATGGTCACCTTTTCATTTAATGCAAGCGTTCTTTTCATGAGGTAGATGTGTCTCACTCAATGTGACGTACGTCATCATTGAAATTTAAAAAAATCACAAAAACGAGACTTTTTTCCAACGACGCACGAGGTGCATGCTTATAATATCAGAATGCCCCACGTGTTGTTGGAAAGAAAACCCTGTTTAGGGTTTTTTTGGTATTTTCTTGGTCCCCGAGATCGAGAAACAAAAAAAACACTAAAATGGGGCTTTCTCTCAATAACGTGCGAGGGGAATTTTGATAAGTACGGAAGCAAGTAGATAGCCGCTCTTTAGATTTTTGGGTGTTTCAGACGCAATAGCAGTGTCAGAAGCTTCAAATTCTACCACTAATTGATAGTTGTAACATTTAATGGCCTAAAAACTTGTGTGTAGCGAAAATTAGCATGAACATAGTGGGCATTTCATTAGAATAGATTCCTAATGAGAATTACAAGAGTGCTTGGGTGGAGAGAGCAACAAAAAGCATAACACCTAGTTAGATAGCATGAACAATACTTTCAAAAGAGAGAGAAATTAAGCTATTGACAACAGTTGAGGACCGGATTTGCATGGAGCCGGTCCCCCCTCCAAAAGGCTTTGTATTATGGTTTCTCCCATTAAGAGAGACATTGTACAATACAATTCTTTGTGTTCCTTCAAGACTAGCTAGTGTAATGAAGATGAAAGCTTCATGCACTAAGCAAAACACTTAGCAAACACAACATCAATTATCCCCGGTCTCAGATCCAAGACCTCACACACCTTCGAAGATGGTGAGAGCTAGCAGCGTATGAGAGTAGATTGAGAGGAAGAAGGAGTATCTTACGAGAAAGATGTACATCTCCTCACATAATCACTCATATTAGCATAGCTTAGCTTAGTAATTAGCAAGGTAGAGGAGATGAGCATGCATTGAAGCTTGGCTCTTGGTTGGATTTGCATCCACATGCCAAGAGTGTGTCGATGTCGGCTTATATCTCACAAGCTTGGAGTAGGTGATGAGCTCTCCATTAAAGCTTGGGAAGAGATAGTCTTTTTCTTGCTTCTCACATAGAGTGTGTGAGAGAGTGTGTGTGATAATGCCTTGCAAAAATCAGCCCCCTCTCTCCTTTGGGCGACCGCTCTTGCTATTTGCTCTTGCTATTCTCCCATTGGACCTCCCTAGGACTAGCCAATGACAATTAAGCAGCATAAGTGATAGCCTTCTGACATGTGTCCCCCTTTCCCCTTTTGTGAGAGCTTTAGGTAATTTAATAATTCAACTAAACTCTCATTGGACCCCTTTGCCTCCTGGCCAATAGGAATCAGACAAGCCATTAGGCTGCTGAATGCTCATTGGACCCCTTGGGAGACTGTCCAATAGTCTCTTAGAGGACTTAATTCTCATTGTTCTTTTATTAAGTGTTTTTAAATTAATTAAACTAGATTTACTCTAGCCTAATTCTCATTGGTCCACCTCAAGGCTATCCAATAGGAATTGTGTACACCTTGTGGGCATCTGGCCTAGGGAGCTGACATGTGTCCCTCATTCCCTTTGTGTAAAGGGAGCTTGTGTGTTTGTGTGTGTGGATTTCTCTCTCATCCCCTACATGCAAGGCTCGCCCCCTCCTAAGTAGGGATTGCAAAGACTTTTTTGTACACACACAAAGCATCCAATTCCCCTATGGTTGACCTTTGGACACAACCTTTGAATTTTGGAACCTTAGCATTTTGGAAGTCTTAATGGGCTGAACCTTAGGGTCTTTTTAGCCCATTGTTGCACATGGCTCTTTTGCAGATGGCCCCCCCTTTGGATCCCTATTTTCCCTCATTTGGATCCCTACTGTGGCCGGTCTGCTAGCTTAACCAATATTCTAGCTTTTTCTCCCCTGGCACTTTCCCATATTAAATGATCAGTTTAACATGAGAAAATCATTTAGGAGAATTAGATATTGATTATTATGACAATAGTTTTGTGATTTTTTCCCATTTTAGCGATGACCTAAGCCACATTGAATGAGTCGCGCTTAAATCATGATAAAGATGCTTGCATTAAATGAAAAGGTGACCATTTTCAAGGATCGTTGGGAAGTTAGGTTCACTTTTTAGGGTGTCTAGTTTTCCTTTTGCACATACTCAATAAGTTTGACTGTATTGTTAACAAAAACATTTTAGAGAGAGAATTTGAATTTCTTACAAGCCCTCCAAATGACCTCCAAAATCTCCTAATATGCCCTCATAAAACTACATTAAACCTTCATAGAGGGCAAATTTACAAAGCGTATAGTTGTCTGTATGCTAGGAATTTGAAAACACTATAAAAATAAAAGTTAGAGCTAGATAAATGGACTATATTTTCTCACTTCTAAAAATCTCAAACGAAGCCTTGAGGGAGAGCTATGGGACTCCAATATTTTGTGCTCTAGAAGGGGTGAAATTTTGACGACAATGTTTTGATACACTCAAATGCAAACCGTCGATTAGAGGTAGGTTCAAGATCACATTTTTGGTTCATGGATTGACAAATGGACCTTTTGGTGTCTTGAAACACTGTTGGCAAGCAATTTCAAAGTCAAAAGCGTGCATCAAGACCCATTCCAAGCATACACACATTCGATTCATAATCCATCATGCAAAAGCATATATCAAAGCATTTAACTATATCATTTGCTTGACGGATTGCGAAACGAGTAGTCAGATGCCCAAATATGTTCGTAACGAGTGATTTGCACTCCAAAAATTGTACGAAACCTTCCACAGGGGCAAGATTGCAGAGCACATAGCTTTCTGTAAACTAAGAATTTGAAAACACTATAAAGAGCAAAGTTAGAGTTAGGCTAATGGATTATATTTTCTCAGTTCTAAGTTTTTCTAGAGGACACTTTGAGAAAGAGCTCTAAGACATCAATAATTCATGCTCACAAAGGGAAAAAAATTTTACGACAACATTCTGATGCACTTAAATGAAAACCATTCGCGATTAGAGGCTATTCCGAACATGTCCGATTCACAATTTGTCATGCAAAAGTGTATTTCAAATCACTACACTATTGCATATGCTTGAAAAATTGTGAAACGACCAGTCTAATGCCCAAATATGCTCTCATCGAGCGATTTTCACTTCAAGAACTGTACTAACCCTTCGTTGAGGACGAGTTTGCAAAGCATATAGCTTTTTGTAAACTAGGAATTTGACAACACTATAAAAAGAAAAGTTAGAGATAGGCAAATGGACTATATTTTCTCCATTCTAAGTTTTTCCAAATGATGGTTTGAGAGAGAGCTATGGGACTGTAATAGTTTATACCTGCAAAGGAGTGAAATTTTGATGACAATGTTCTGATGCACTCAAATGCAAACCATTGATTAGAGGCAATTCCAAAAGAGTCAAGATCACATTTTTTATTCACAGAGTGACAAATGGGCTTTCCAGTGTCCCAAGACACTATTGGCAAGCAATTTCAGAATCAAAATCGTTCGTCAAGACCCATTTTGAGCATGGGCATGTCTGATTCACAATCTGTTATGCAAAGCACATATCAAAGCATTAAAGTATAGCATTTACTTGACGGATTGTGAAACAAGCAATCCAATGCCCAAATCCACTTTCAATGGGCGATTTGCACTCCAAAAGTTGCACTAAATCTTCCTCGGGGACGAGTTTGTAGAGCGCATAGCTTTTTGTAAACTAGGAATTTGAAAACATTATAAAAAGCATAGTTAGAGCTGGTTTGATGGACTATATTTTCTAAATACTATGTTTTCCCAAACGACGCTTTGAGAAAGAGCTATGGGATTGAAATAGTTCGTGCTCATGAAGGGGTGAAATTTTGAAGACGACGTTCTGGTGCACTCAAATGCAAACTGTCGATTAGAGGCAATTGCAAAAGGCTCAAGATCACATTTTTTGTTCACGGATTGACAGATGGGTCTTCCAATGTCCCAAGACACTATTGTCGAGAAGTTTTGGAGTCGAAATTCCCTGTCGAGACCCATTTCGGGCATGGACATGTCCGATTCACAACCCGTCATATGAAAGCGTATATCAAAGCATTAAAGTATAGCATTTTCTTGACAAATTGTGAAACAAGTAGTGCTACAGACGGAAACATGGCTGCCCTACAAAATACCCAAGATAACACAATATCTAGCATAAACTGACAAACTTGCATAGCTGGCAACTCCCATAGCATATAAACTGCGACGTATGTGAACAGAGAGAGACAGAGTGCGAGAGAGAGCAATAGGGCGTGTGCAGACGCACCTCCTAGAATGGAGTGCTACGCCAGCACGGCGAGAGAGAAGAGAGGAGAGGTGAGAAGAATAACGCAGACACTGGGTGCAATCTCCCCCTGTGCAAGAGTGACCATTTCCCTCTTGCACGTATTTGTTTTATAGATTTCTTAAATGGTCAATTTGTGAGTACAAACTGGCCGGCCGGTCATAAATCGCCAAAGCTCATAAAGAGCACTTGAATAATACATGAAATATATTTCCGTATGCATAGGCCTAGCTCGGTCAAGCCTTTTTCACTTGTTAGCTGCAATAATCAATAGAAATATCAATTCCATTACATACCTCTCCGTTGGAAAGCAACTGTCCTCAGTTGCGAAGATAAAAATCTGCAAACAATACTTGTCAAAAACAGTGATTAGTATGTTGTGTCAAAAACATCACATAATAAAAGAAAAATTTATGAAACTAAACAACATTAGATTATGCCTGCCGTCATCCACATACTACCTATTCTAGTGTCCCGTACCATTAGAATAAGCAGTATATGTGATACCCTGATGAATCAGGATATCATTGGTCACACTCATCATTCAATAATCATTTCTCATCAATCTCAAATCCAATTTCATAAATACTATCATGATAGAAAAGCATCGACATATACCAATTCCCAATCCAAATCCAAATCCAAATCCAAAATATCTTTCATTTTCTATACCCGGATAATAAAATCATACCAGTTGCAGTGGTGGCCAGCCACTACAACATGATTTTGTGATCGGTGTTGCCTTATCCGGCGAATCTACACCAATAAAGCGTGCTGCCTAAATCGGCAAATCTGCACTAATGCTGCCTAAATCGGCTTTGGTATTATGTAAAGTTCTGAATCTGTTGTGTGTTGTGTGCTGCCTAAATCGGAGAATCGGCACAGGATGAATGTTTACACACTGCCTAAATCGGCGAATCTGTGTGCTTGTGACCAATGGACCAAGCAAGGCATAAAAGAAAACATTTTCCACATAATTGACACCAAATTAGAGTATGTTCCAGTAGCAAAGTACTTACAAATTGTGGCTGGATATCCCATAGCACTCTAGCTCAAATGAGGAGCTGCATAGCTAATGAATAATTATGTCAATAAAAAGTTCATACAATGCAAGTAGTAAGTCCTTATCGTAGCAAAGTTGGAGTATTCAGTCGCCAAAACAATGCCGATAAAAAAATGTGTGCCGTAAAGGAGGGAAATACCTGGAGGATATTCTGCATCTGAAAATGTACGTACCTGTGTGCGTGCATAGGAAGCTATAATTGAATGAATTTAGATTAGGGGGTTACACAAAAATAGAATACTCGTACAAGCTGGAGAGGGTTGGAACTGTGGTGCTTTGAAGAGGAGCAGTAGACACATCTAGAGGTTGTCACAGTTATATACAAGAGAGTTAGTAAAAGGAAGTGCTTAGTAAGAGATAAGGTAGATAGTGGATTGGTGCACAAAGAATTTTGGACAAGAATATTTTAGAATGGTGTTAGTGAAATATCACCTGAATGTGATAAGAAACATTATAAAAAGAAAAGAAGGGGATTTGCGGTGTGATTAGTGAGCTTCATGAGAAATTATCCTACTTATTAGTGAAATATAGACACTTAGAATGATAGACAAACTAGATATATAGAGGTTGTTTGAGCGGCAACCAGCGGAGAGAGACTATTAATGAAGTAGGTCATAAAAAAGTCTAGTGAATAATGAAAACATTTTTGAAGAAAATGGGAAGCATCCTCTAATTGCATGAAGAAGGAGTGTTGGTATTTAATTAGTAACCATAGTGAGAACTAGAGAAATGGGAAGAGAACAATCATTACAAAATCCATACCTTGAAGCTCTTTCGGTTTCGACATTGTTTGAGTTAGATTTGCTTGGAGTGTATCAAAACTTGTAAACTTGTATCAAAATGTGGTTATCACGGGGTGTTTGATACATGTTGTGTTACTACATAAAACATTTTTTTATTTTATCTTTTTTTTTTAATTAAAAAAAAATATTGGTTGTAGGTGGGTGTCAAATGAAATATGTCGGGCTTCTACGTGTGTGGGCTGTGCACATTGGGTGCTACAACATGATGATCTTGAGTGGGATTTGATTTATAAAGACAATTTAGATCGTCGTTGAAAGGGCAGTGGTAATGCGTGTGCTAGTCTCCACCCAACCGTGCTATCTTATAGCCTCTCCCTAGCCTACACATTGTCCGGCCGTGCCGGTGGCCTTGCCCAGAGGACCCATGTCCTTACATTACCCCCCCCTTGGAGAATCGTTTTCGTCCTAAAAAACGAACGTAGGAAAACGTTTCTTAAGTGCGGAGACATTCTCCCATGTAGAACCTTCTTCAGGTCTATCTAGCCATTTTACCAACACCTGTTGTCTGACATGATGTCTGGTATGAAGCTCATGAGAATCCAAAATCTTTTCGGGCTCATGAGGAATGCTTGGCGGTTTGATAAGGTCAACCAGCACACCTGTGTCAATGACATTATCATTCTGTCCTAGCTGTTTTCGTAAACGGATAACATGGAAAACAGGATGAACTCGTGAGTGCTCTGGAAGAGCTAACTTATAGGCCACTTGACCTATATGTTTGAGAATGGTAAACGGTCCACAATGCGTGGTGAAAGTTTAGCAACTTTTCTCGTCTTTAGACTTTCTGAATGCTCCGAAACTTTGAGGAAAACCTTGTCTCCTTCTTCGAAAGTAGCAAGACGTCAATGCTCATCTACGTATTTCTTATATTGATCTTGGGCTTGCTTAACATTCTGTTGAGCAACTCGAAGCATGTCAAAATGGTCTTGGAGAAACTCCTTTGCTTATTGTATCTTCTCCTTAGCCAACCCCACCGTAACGGGTGATCTAGGTTGAAATCCATACAAAAGCATAAATGGACTAAACCCTCTAGTCATATGCTTTGAACTATTATAAGCAAATTCCAATATAGGTAAGCAGTCTTCCCAATTGGTTTGCTTCTTGCTAACGTATGCTTGTAGCATATCCTCTAGCACTTGATTAACTCTTTCTGTTTGACCATCCGTTTCTAGATGATCAGTCGTACTTAGATTAAGTTTAGTTTCCAACTTTTGGAACACAGCTCTCCAGAAGTGATTATCGAACTTTCGATCTCTGTCACTAATGATACTAGTTGGAAGACCATAGACTTTATATATATGCTCTACAAATAGCCGTGCTAATTTCGGTGTTTTAACCGTAGTCTTAGTGGGAATGAATCGACCCATCTTTGTGAGACGGTCTACAATTACCCAAATTGCATCATGGCCACAATTTGTAGTAGGTAGTCCTACTACAAAATCCATAGAGATACTCTCCCACTTACCTTGTGGAATCTCTAAAGGATGTAAAAGGCCACCTACCTTGAGGCGCTCTGCCTTATTAACTTGGCACTGTTGGCAGTTTAGTACGGAGGACGAGCATCTATTGGAAATGTCATCCACCACTTATAGGCCTTGCTTTTAAGAGATAGACTTGTTTCCACAACCATCTTTATATCCGGGGTGTGTCTCAATCTATGAATATCACTCCATTTGTGTAAGAACGTATTGACCGCATCCTTGTTGCAATCACGCTCTTCCCCGTGAAACTCAGGAATGGTAATATTCTTAAGTAATGCATTGCTACCTTCTGCATCTTCTGTAGCACTTGTCTCTTGGACTCCTTGAGTCGTGCGAGCTTGGTTCCCTTAAACCGTGCCACTTGTGGCTCCTTGAATTGTTTGTTAATTCATAAATTTCACAAGTAACTCTGTAAGATTGGTAACATTTGCATTGAGTGCAGAGAGGTTTCTTTCAAGTACGCTTTGGCGATGTTCCAAAGTCTTGAAAGAAGCCATATCTACAAGGCCATGATCTCCTAGATCATCATCATCATGCATATTAGTGTCAGCAGCACCCGTGGTGCCCTGATTTTGATCTACATGCTCAAAATCAAACGTGTGTGTAGGTGGGATATCTTCACTGGCCATGGTAAACACACACTAATGCAAAGAGAAAAAATGAAACGACAACTTATACCTTGAGAAATTGAAGTCTTTGTGTTTTGTATGCCCCGCGATTTGCGTTGCATGCGAACCTCGCCTTGCGGGAAGTTGAGCGCTTCACTTGTCGTTCCTTGTAAGAACACCGTCGATGATTCTTCACAAAAACTAGTCGTTTTTGTGAAGGCTTTTCTTCACTTTGAAGCTACCTCCTTGAGGAAAAAAGAATTTTTGGAGGAAAACTTGTCTTCTTCCAAGAAGTGAAAAGGAAGGGTAAAGCTACTTCCTTGAAGTTTGAAGCTTTTCTTTCCTTCTAGTTTTCCTTTCAACACAAGTAGACTATCTTTCCTTGTCATACACAACAAGGGCCAATAGCTTGATGGTAAAGTGTTGGCCTCTTACCCTCATGGGGTGGGTTCAGCCCTCCTCCATGCAAGGGTTAAGCGGGCCTTCCTACGCAACAGCGCCAACGAAAGCCTTCGGAGCCTCAGTGCCGTCGAGTTTGCCTTGGTCGCCCGTTGTGGAGGACGTAGGTGGGGTGACCGCGGTCGGCTGTCGCTGTCTATCCACGCGCTGCTCACGCAGGAAACTATGTCTGTCTTTTTGTTGCACAACGGAGGCGTCGTTGTCTGCGGAACGTGGGGGAGAAGCATGGCGTCACACGCACATGCAAGCCGCTTTTAGCCTCTTCCCAAAAATAGCTCTCATACCAGTGAAAGGGCGGTGGTAATGCGTGTGCTAGTCTCCACCCAACCGTGCTATCTTATAGCCTTCCCCTAGCGTACACACTGTCCAGCCGTGCTGGTGACCTTGCCCATAGGACCCATGTCCTTACAATCGTAGTGCAACTTTTTGAAGTGAAACATTTATGGGTATGTGTGTGTTTAAAGTGTGATGTGGCTACGTATAAGGTGTGGGCATGATGGAAAACTACAAGCATACTAATTTGAGACAAACAAAATAAAGGAATGCTACATACGTGTAAAATTGTAGGGCCATTTACGCCTACACCTTCCTCTATGGTGAAAGGAAATGTAATCTAAAGAGTGCAAAGGAGTAGGGAGGTCAACCATTGTGTGTAAAGTAAAGGTAGAAAAAGGTGATTTAACTAGTTTTGACAATACGTGATGCTTAAGAGGATAAGCTCGTAGAGAAGTTCAATTGTGCCTGATAGCTTGAGTGTTGCCAAGCTCCACTAGTGCCCCACATTGATCATTGCTAGCTATGAAGTGTAACATCATAGGAAACTATCTTAAAGATCTAGTCGACGAGGAGAGTTTAGCTCAAGAACTGTTATTTAAGAGGGAAATGGTATAACCGATCTATCACATTCAAGAGAAAGAGAGGGTGAGCAAGCTACACTATATATACAACGTTTAGTTCCACAAAGAAGGGGTTGAGCCCATAAACTCGGGACAAATAACACTCCCTTCTTCATCAAAACCAAATGACATCTTATGAATAATTTTGAGACCTGAATTGAAATCCGCTTGAGGGTAAGAATATCTGGTGTTGAGCTCAAGGTGTTTAGGGACAAGAGACGAGATTTGAAATTACAACCTTCACCGTCAAGTTGAGAAATCGGAAGCTAGCTTTCTCCGTTTTTCGTGCACTTATAGCGTCTTGCAGCAACACTCTATCCTTGGCGATGCTATAAATTGGCATACCAACGTTACCATGCCTATCAAGGAAAACCCTCCGCTTAGCTGAGAATGGCCTCCAGATACGTGACTCGTATCGTACTTGTTTGTCTTTGGCCTATGTGCATCCAATAGGCCACCATTGCGCGTGTAGAGCTGAGAAGGACAAGCTCGAGATAGACCAAGTAGAATGAATATGTGCCTATTGCTTCTGTAGTTTTCTCCAAGGGGGCTTGTGTAGAGACAAAACTCTTAAGTGGCTCGCTAAAGCTGAAGGTGAGGCTGTGATCAAACACTCCCAAGCTCCCTAATGTCATCAACGGATGTGAAAAGTTTGAATAAACTTGCAGTGGTTGCACGGGCTTGCTTCTCTTGTTGTTCTTGTGTGAGTCATTGTGTTCTAAATATGTAAGACTCAACAGTGATGGATGCAGGAAGTCTGAAGGGAGGAAGGAGAGGGGGAAGTCACCTCTTGAAGGTGATGCTAAGGTTTGCCAAAAAGGTTGTGCTTAGGGTGGTAGGTGGCCTGCATGCAGTGGCGGCTATAGATGGTATCATGGGTGGTTATGGTGGGTGACACCACTGGAAGAGAGAGAAAGAAACCCTTTATTGATGGACGGCCAGGGAAAGCGAGAGACATTATTTTGTTTTTTTATTGATGGCGATTTTGGAAGAGGGAGTCAAGAGAGACTCTGCGTTTTTCGAGAAGCAAACGGTAAGGAAGAGAGATTGAGGATCGAGTGGCTGCATGAGAGAGAGAGAGAGAGAGAGAGAGAGAGAGAGAGAAATTGGACAAGTTACGATCCCTGGCAGAGAGGGAGAGGGGTTGGTTGGAGTGAATGGTGGTTGGGTTACAGTCACTGGGGAGTGAGCCAAAATGGCTGCATGAGAACAAGAGAGAGAAAAAAAAGAAAACGGCAAGTGGTTGGCGCAACTGCTGCATGCAATTGCTTGAGGGAGAGAGAGAGAGCTTACTGGAGGAAGTAGGGGTTATGGACTGCTTAGTAGCTGCCGTTCAGAGTTACTTGCCCCCAGTTGTGCGTTGTTGGTTTTGTCCTCACGTGGCAGAGATGGTTGGAGTGGAGCCGAAAAGGAAGATCATTCAGGTAAAAAACATGCGTGGTCAAGGGCTATGGTTGTAGCCGTCACTAACGACGTCCGAGGTTACGGTTGTTGGTCCTGGCCTACCGTTAACGGTAGCATGGCCTTGCTATGCGATAACTGCATAGTGCAACCCTTAGTGCATGAGAGTAGGTAATTGATCCCCTCCACAAATCATTACCTTTGCACTGGCCTTGTCAGAAACCGCCTCAGCACCACCCCAGAGGCGTAGTCAAGTAAAATTGCATCCCAATTTGCAAAAATGCAGAGACTTCCGTCGGAGGAGAGGTATAGAAATGGGTACAAATTGTTCTCCGCTGCCACCTCATTTGTCTCTATGAGGAAAGGCAACTCTATCACTGCACCATGCTCAGGCGTTTCTGCTTTAAGAATTTTATTATGCAATTACTTTGTATATTACACACTCCCTCAATATACACATGATGCAAGATCAAGAATCTTGAGATAATCACCCTGTCATGCTTGCTAATTAAAAAAATTCATCTTTATGTATTCATTCTACTTGTAATTTAAGGTTCCTATTTCAAGCATCATTTTTTTTTCACACAAAATAGGCATGCATGCATGCCTATATCATGAAACAAGGAATCAAAATAACTTAGCTTTAATCATCCGACCTCTTCTTTGTATGAGTATTCTCATAACGTTAAGTTTTAATATGTTATTATGTTTCATTATCATAATTATATTGCTAATCACGATATTACGACAACGAAGAAGGGATTCTTTTTCATTTCCAAGACCCTTATCTGTCTTGTTCAATCACACTAATTACTACAAATGAAAGCAAATAACAAACTCTACAAACATAAAAAAAACAAGGTACTTAGCTGTTGATTATCTTTAATCTTTGGAGTGTAGCCTATGCTCTGATACCACTGCTACGTATGCGAACAGAGAGAGACAGAGTGCGAGAGAGAGCAATAGCGCGCGTGTAGACGCACCTCCTAGAATGGAGTGCTACTCCGGCTCGGCGAGCGAGAAGACAAGAGAGGTGAGAAGAATAACGCAAACACTGGGTGCAATCTCCCCCCGTACAAGAGTGACCATCTCCCTCTTGCACGTATTTGTTTTATAGATTTCTTAAATGGTCAATTGTGAGTACAAACTAGCCGGCCGGTCATAAATGGTCGAAGCTCATAAAGAGCACTTGAATAATACATGAAATATATTTCCGTAGGCATAGGCCTAGCTCGGTCAAGCCTTTTCCACCTGCCAGCTGCAATAATTAATAGAAATATCAATTCCATTACAAGTAGTCTAATGTCCAAATTCACTCCCAAGCAATTTGTACTCTAAAAATTGCATTAAGCCTTCCTCGGGGGCGAGTTTGCAGAGTGCATAGCTTTCTATAAACTAGTAATTTGAAACCACTATACAAAGCAAATCTAGAGCTAGGCTAATGGACTACATTTTCTCAATTCTAAGTTTTTCCAAACAACTCTTTGAGGGAGAGCTATGGCACAACAAGAGTTCGTGATCGCGACAACGGTCTGATGCACTCAAATACAAAACGTTGATTAGAGGCAATTTCATAAGCTCAAGGCATTTTTGGTTCACAAATTGATAAATAGGTCTTCCACGGTGTCGGAGAATATGTGTTCGCTACATGAGCCGGGCAGGCGCCGAGCCTCTGGCTATGAGAGGTGTGAAAGAGAGAGAACAAGAACAACAGATGTTACTGAATCTGGCAAGCACCGTAATCATCAATTAATCGATTAATACATTTGAGTACAACTTAATCTTTAGGCAAGGTGGGTTGTTAACAACGCCGTCACTTGGATCATCTGCTAACTAGGAGTTTAAGCTCCCGTTTACAGGATTAACCGGGCCGTTAACGACACTAGACTTAACAAAATGTTAAATCAATTTCTAGCTGATGACGATTATGGAAATTTTCTCGTGCCACTTTATCTGCTTCAAATACCTCGCGGATTCTGCAAGCTCTGACTTTGCTCATTGCCTCAATCATAAAGCTTCAGTAGTTACCAATTATCCTGCTTTGTGCGCTTTGCACTGCCTCGTGCTTTCCTCTTGCTTCTTACCTTGCTTTGTTTACCGTGCATGCCTTCCCCTGCTTTCTTCTCTTGCTTTGGTTCAAGGCCAAGAGTGCTTCTCCTGCTTCGACTGAGCTCGCCTTCTCAAGCTTGCTTGCCTTCTCCTACTCAAGCTTGCTTGCTTACTTACTTCAAGCTTTCCGTTTGCTTGTAAATCTCCTTCTCGCCTTGGCTTGCTCAAGCCTTGACCTCGATCTGCCTTTCTTGCCTTGGCTTGGAATCCCCTCTTGCTCTTGCTTCTCAAGCACGAGAGAGCGAGAACATCTTCCTTCTTTCCGTGCTTTCCAATCCTCAATGCCTTTCCTTGCTTGCCGGGACCGAGAGGAAGCTTCGGAGAGAGAGAGAGAGAGAGAGAGAGAGAGAGAGAGAGAGAGAGAGAGAGAGAGAGAAAGAGCTTTGCCTTGTCCAAGCTCAAAAGAGAGAGCGAGAGCTTGCTTCCCGAGCATGAGAGCGAGAGAGAGGGAGTTTACCTCTTCCCGTTATGCCCTTAAAAAAACCCTCTCCCCCTAAGCTAGGGGTGTGAATGCCTTCGATGACGTGGTTGCAAGTTGGATGGGCAGCCCGAAAACCACGAGCAGCGGGTCCGAAAATGAGCACCCTGATGTGTAGAGCGCTTTTCCCTTTTTGCTCGACATCAGCTGATTCTCCCTCTTGCCGGCGCGACTCTCTTTTCCTTGCGCAGCCCTCGTTCACCGCCCCTGCCCGCCATCTCCTTTCTTCTCTTTTCCCATTTGCCCTTATTAAACCCCTTATTGGGCGGCCATTAAAAAGGCCTTTGGGCGACCGACCTTTGTAAAGGGCATCACATTTGGCATACAAATTTACCAAAGCATTGCCAAGCACAACATATGGTATACATTTTGACCAACTCAGTGCTGCTAAGCACAACGTTTACTCTCAACAGCTCTTAGCTAATGGTGATTTTACTTGCCCGTAACAAGGTCCTGAATAGTGCCACATGCCCCCAAGATGAAAGTATAGGCGATTGTTTTTGCCAGAAGGAATTTCCTTGGCACTCCAATCGAGCGGACTGGATTGGTACGGAACCGGCCCCTGGTGAATCTTTATCGGCCAATATCTTGGCGACCAGGACTCTGATCACTGATCTCAAAAGATCGACGCGCTCCACAAAGTGAGCACTTCAAGCCTGTGCATTCAATTCAATCCTGTCAACCCAGCTACAGTTGCCCAATCCGGTACGGATCTGCAATCGACTTAAACTTCAAACTGCCATAACTTCTTCACCATAGCTCCAATCGATGAGCTGTAAAGACAGGCTGGTAGGGCACTTCATGCACTACAGTTCTAGATCATAAACTCCCATCTGTGCTCACTTCGAGCGTAATCATTTTTGGCATCATTAAGGCATATGTTGGCCCTTTTAAGCCGCATCTATCATACATTAATCATTAAACTTGGCATGTTAACAAGCCCTCATCACTGACCATTAATAAAGTAGGCTTTCAATAAGCTTGATCTGCATCTTCTTGGAATATTTATTAGCATGGGAGCGGAGTTGCACGACATCCACCCCTTCTAAACCTGCACAGCCTTCGGTCTGTGCCAACAACACTTCAATCTGCATCTGCTACTACAGGTACCTTAAGCTCCTTACCCATCATCAGACTCACGTAATTGGTAAACATATGAAAAATGAAATAAGGCTTACACCATATCATCAATGTTCTAGCTTAATCATTAGGTAGCTGTCATTCAAAAATCTCTAAATTGTATCTGTCGTATCTTCAAAGCATTCAATCATGGATAACTTGTTTAGTGAACCCGGCCAGACTCAAGTGCTCTAGTTAATCATGCACACGGCTTGACCATTAAGCTCTCTTAAGGGAACCCTGTCAAGCGCAAGTATGCCTTACTCTGTCTGCACACGAAATGGCCGTCAAGTCCTTTACCTCAAGTTCTGGTAGCAGAACCAACTCAAAAGATGTAATGATAGTTCAGCAATTGTCCAAAGAAGTTAACTGGAAACCATCCATGTAATCTTATTGACTACATAACCAAAACTCTTTTGACTTAGCATAATCTAGAAAACAAAACTTTGTACCATGAAACCTGCTACAATAGATAACTGGTACTCTTCAAATCTACAACTGGCACTTTAGTAGCCCCTGGGATCAAACGGGAAACCAATCATTTGCCCCATTGTGAGCATTCCTTTAAAAAAATTTGCACCATCCTCCAGGATCATAGGGAAAATACAAGAATTTCCAATCATTACAGCATAAACATACATTAACCCACAAATCTTCATACAAATCGCCTGGGTCATATGGCATATAAGGCAATTGCCCAGGACCATGCATATATTTTTCACCTCCTGGGTCAAAAGCTAGCTCAAAATCCCCTACATCATAGGGTAACATCAGATTCCATATAGCATCAGGTAGCACCAGATACTGCCATATTCCTTGTGCAACTGGCTCATCCAATTGTCGATCATCAATCACAGGTAAAAGCATTGGCAGTGCACCTTCACCTTCACCAATATTGGAATCCCAATCATGCATATCTGAATGCATCAAGTCTCTCGAAAAAATCTTTTCATTGGGTCAGGAAGAAATTATGCAAGTGAATGAGTGCAGTCATATTCATGTAGATGTGCAAGAAGATTCAGTTATAGCTGATACTTTTGCTACTGAACTAGAATTAGAGCAAAAATTTTCTGGTACAGATTCTACCATAGAGGTGATCAAAGATACTGGTACAGGTTTTTCCAAAGAGTTGATTAATGATACAGATGTTATAGGTCAAAGCAGGGCTGATGTTGAGAGCAGCAGGACCATGGTTTTTGGTATACCAGATTTTGAGGACTTGGTTAAGCAAGAGTATGTGCTTGATTCAGAGGGGGTGCAGACTCCTTCATTGAAAAGTTTTAGTGAGCACAAATATCAAATTGGAAAATTGATCTTGAACGTGATTATGATGATTCAAAGGGGGTGCAGACTCCTTTGACACGCTTCTGTGACCTAGAGCTACCGATCTAGCAAATTGATCCTGAATTTGTTGATGATTTAGAAGGGGAGCAAACCTCTTCTCTATCAAGAATTTGTGACACAGAGCTCACACTATGGCAGAATGATTATGAAATTGATGATGTTGATTCAGAGGGGGTGCATAGTGAAGTGCAATCTCTTGTTGATGAATATGATTGGTTTCATTATGCCGATGATACAAATAGTGCAATAGATGAAATTTTCAATGTACATGCCGAACTTTGTGCTACAGAAGTGCAAAGATATCTGGATGAGGGTGAAAGACTTAAAGAGCAATTTATAGTAGATGCATTTAGTATGCATGTCACATGTGGAAATCTTAGTGTACAGCAACCTGAGATGTGCAAGATGGAGGGACCTTCTCAAGCAGTGGAACTAGATCTTATGTGCTTATTAGATGAAGCTTTGGAAGGATTCTCAAATACAGATGCTAAGGATATCAATCAATCTACATTCATGCATAAGAAAGTTTGTTCAGATGCAGCAGATGATGAACTTATGCAGTTGTTGGATGATGCTTTACTTGATTTTAAGCCTCTACAAGATAGAGAATTGTTTCTTGATGCACCTTGCGAGACTTCATTGTCTTGATCCCATGATTTCTTTTCCTCTTTTACTATAGGTATATGTTCTTTGCAAAATTCACCCTGTGTAGTTTGAAGCTGTAGAGACTCACCCTCAAGGACTTCTACTTCATGCACGGCATCTGCAAAACCCAACTTTGCATACATAGCTTTGACTATGTCTTCATCATTAGCCTGTAAGAAAGTAGCATCCTGCACAATAAACTCATCAATCACAGCTTCTAACTTTGATCGTACTTGTCCTCGAATATCTGCGTAGTCTGGTAGACTTGCACTCTTTTCTTGATAGCTTTCATACTGCTCATAACTTACCTGTACAATAGCTTCTTTGAAATACTTCCAGTTGCCGTTTCAAGCTCTGGTAACCTCTTGAATCTGCTCCTTCACATCTGAACTCACTAACTGCTCAAAAGATTCGATCATCAATTATTCTGGTGTCCCTCTTACCTTGGTCTCCAGCTCATAGCACTCTAGGTAGCCCTCTGGATCGTATCCATCAAAGAGTCGTCTTTCGTCGTATGCTGCATCTAAAGCTGCATCCAAAGCTTCATCGATTTGATTTTTCTTCTTTACGGTCTCTATTTCAAGTAGAGATCCTTGAACCAATTGACGCATCTTTGAAAAATCGGGAACTGTTGACTTATCATCAAAATCAGTCGCACTTAATTCTACAATCATCTTCATCATCTGCTCTAAATTCTCCATCTTTACCTCTCACCCCGGCTTGTTTCGCGTCGGGTTCACCAAAGATGTCGGAGGATATGTGTTTGCTCCGTGAGTCGGGCAGGCGCCGAGCCTCTGGCTGTGAGAGGTGTGAAAGAGAGAGAACAAGAACAACACATGCAATTGAATCTGGCAAGCACCGCAATCATCAATTAATCGACTAATACATTTGAGTACAACTTAATCTTTAGCATAGCCAGGTTGTTAACAACGCCTTCAATTGGATCATCTGCTAACTAGGAGTTTAAGCTCCCATTTACAGGATTAACCAGGCCGTTAACGACACCGGACTTAACAAAATGTTGAATCAGTTTCTAGCTGATGACGGTTATGGAAATTTCCTCATGCTACTTTATCTACTTCAATTACCTCGTGGATTCTGCAAGGTATGACTTTGCTCACTGCCTCAATCATAAAGCTTCAGTAGTTACCAATTATCCTGCTTTGTGCGCTTTGCACTGCCTCATGCTTTCCTCTTGCTTCTTACCTTGCTTTGTTTACCGTGCATGCCTTCTCCTGCTTTCTTCTCTTGCTTTGGTTCAAGGCCAAGAGTGCTTCTCCTGCTTCGACCGAGCTCGCCTTCTCAAGATTGCTTGCCTTCTCCTTCTCAAGCTTGCTTGCTTACTTCAAGCTTTCCGTTTGCTTGTAAATCTCCTTCTTGCCTTGGCTTGCTCAAGCCTCGACCTCGATCTACCTTTCTTGCCTTGGCTTGGAATCCCCTCTTGCTCTTGCTTCTCAAGCACGAGAGAGCGAGAACATCTTCCTTCTTTCCGTGCTTTCCAATCCTCAATGCCTTTCCTTGCTTGCCAGGACAGACAGAAAGCGTCGGAGAGAGAGAGAGAGAGAGAGAGAGAGAGAGAGAGAGAGAGAGAGAGAAAGAGCTTTGCCTTGTCCAAGCTCGAAAGAGAGAGCGAGAGCTTGCTTCCTGAGCATGAGAGCGAGAGAAAGGGAGCTTCGCTCCTTGCTCCGAGCCCTCCCCGCCTTCCTTCTTCTTAGTTTGCTTCCTTTTGCTTCCCTTCCAATCTCTTTTTTACCTCTTCCCGTTATGCCCTAAAAAAAACCCTCTCCCTCTAAGCAACGACGGTGCCGTCGTTGCTAGGGGTGTGAATGCCTTTGATGACGTGGCAGCGAGTTGGATGGGCAACCCGAAAACTGCGAGCAGCGGGTCCGAAAATGAGCACCCTGACGTGTAGAGCGCTTTTCCCTTCTTGATCGACATCAGCTGATGCTCCCTCTTGCGCGACTCTCTTTTCCCTGCGCAGCCCTCGTTCACCGCCCCTGCCCGCCATCTCCTTTCTCCTTTCTTCTCTTTTCCCATTTGCCCTTAGTAAACCCCTTACTGGGCGGCCATTAAAGGTCTTTGGGCGACCGGCCTTTGTAAAGGGCATCACATTTGGCATACAAATTTACCAAAGCATTGCCAAGCACAACATATGGTATACATTCCGACCAACTCAGTGTTGCTAAGCACGACGTTTACTCTCAACAACTCTCGGCTAACAATATCATGGTGATTTTACTTGCCCATAACAAGGTCATGATTAGTGCCACATAACCCCAAGATAAAAGTATAGGTGATTGTTTTTGCCAGCAGGAATTTGCTTGGCGCTCCGATCGAGCGCACTAGACTGGTACGGAACCGGCCCCCGGTGAATCTTTATCGGCCAATATCTTGGCGACCAGGACTCCGATCACTGATCTGAAAATACCGACGCGCTCGACAAAGTGAGCACTTCAAGCCCATGCATTCAATTCAATCCTATCAACCCAGCTGCAGTTGCCCAATCCGGTACGGATCTACAATCGACTTAAACTTCAAACTGCCATAACGTCTTCACCGTAGCTCCAATCGATGAGCCGTAAAGACAGGCTGGTAGAGCACTTCAAGCACTACAGTTCTAGATCATAAACTCCCATCTGTGCTCACTTCATGCATAATCATTTTTGGCATCATTAAGGCATATGTTGGCCCTTTTAGGCCGCATCTAGCATACATTAATCATTAAACTTGGCATGTTAACAAGCCCTCATCACTGACCATTAATCAAGTAGGCTTTCAATAAGCTTGATTTGCATGTTCTTGGAATATTTCTTAGCATGGGAGCGGAGCTGCACGACAACGGTCCCAAGACACTATCGGCAAGCAATTTCAGAGTCGAAATGATCCGTCGAGACCCATTCCGAGCATAGACATATGTGATTCACAATTTGTCATGCAAAAGCATACATCAAAGCATTAAATTACTGTATTTTCTTGACGGATTGCAAAACGAGTAGTCTGATGCCCAAATTCTGCTCTCGACGGGTGGTTTGCACTCTAAAAATTGCATTAAACCTTCCTCGAGGGCAAGATTACAGAGCACATAGCTTTCTATAGGCTAGAAATTTGACAACACTAAGTTAGAGTTAGCAATTTGATTGTATTTTCTCAATTCTAAGTTTTTCCAAACGACACTTTGAGGGAGATCTATGGAGCTACAATAGATCGTGCCTGCAAAGGGGTGAAATTTTAACAACAACTCTATGATGCACCTAAATGCAAACCATTGATTAGAGGCAATTCCAAAAGGCTTAACTTCATATTTTTTGTTCACAAACTAAAAAATGGTTCTTCGAGTATCCCAAGATGCTATTCAAAGGCAATTTCAGATAGGTAAAGTGACAAGATAATTTTCAAGCTAAATATGCACAAAAGTAAATAATCATGATTATTTACAACAGTCACTTTTTTTGCATAAAAAGATAATTTGATGACCTAAACATCTTTAATACATCTAAAACAAGTCCTAAAATGAATTTAGTAAGATTTGGTCGTGTCAACATCACTTCGTGCTCTTGTCGACTTTGAAATCACCAATTTTTGTGACTACTTGGCATGTAGAGTTGGTCGGTCACTTTTGAAGCCATGGACTTGTTCGCTACATCATCTTGATGCTGCTCATCCAATTTGGGCTCATTCGGAGTCAGTTTGACTTCATACATCAAATTTGACACTTTGTAGCCTCCGAGCAGTTTCGTGTTGTTTGACAGAATGCATTAACTGTTACTTGGAAACCATCTAGTACATTGTGTATAGACCTTGTCTATAAGCTGCTCGTGGAGTCAGAATCCAATTTTGGCATATGGAAAAAACCCTAGATTATTTACTTGGGACCCCCTCGACCCCTGTCAAATGGTCATCTAATGATATGGAAGTGTTCTACTATCTAGGGGCATGCTACAGTTGAAGTCTCGTCCAATTTGGTTGAGCTGACAGACCGCTATGGTCCTTTTTGTGTCGTAGGAGTTCGTACACAGCTGGGATTCTAGGGTTTTTTTCTTGGGCCTAAACTTGCTACCCGACCGTATAGAAATGTTCTTTGATAAGTTTAGAACTTACCCCTCATATCTCATGTGAGATGGTGTTGAAAATGCTCGATTGTGGACTCCAAAAATCGCGCGCGAAGAAGGTAGAAGGCTCTCTCCTCCAAGAGTGACTAGTGGAAATGAGGTGATTTTGGGCTACCTTGGATATCTATACTCGGACTTCCCAAACTAGTTTTCCCTAGATTCCCTTGTTAGTCCTACTAGGCTGTGAAATCTACATTAAACTCAAAAATTTCTTCAATTGGATTCTGTTAGCTCATTCTGCAAGAATTTGCAAAAGCAGGCCTTGGCGGCCTAATTTAGGCTTCCCGCTTCCATTTGTCGTTTTGATTGAAATTTTTTGTGTTTGTCCGCCTTGTTCTTCTAATCATCAATGTATCTTCAGTTTCTCCATCTGAGCTCATTTACTGTTTATTATTGATTTTTGACTTGTTTATTAAAAAAATAAAAGAAAATAATTCAATGCACTAAAAAAGAAAAGTGAAAAATCAATAATTAAGAAACTCCATTGGAAACACTGTTTTATTACTTTTTGGTGGATTTCTCCATTTTTAAGCTCCAATATATTAAAAAATTAAAAAAATAAACAAAAAAGGCTATTTTTGGTGTATTTTCTGATAGTATATACACTATTTACACTCATCGGGGAGATGTTATCAGTTAAAATTTTCCTGTTGATGATTTTTAAAGGGTAATATTAATTAATTTTGCAAAAAATCACATGTTAATATCCAACTTTTTCCTCCCTCTTCAAACAATGCCCTTAATTACTGAAGTTCCCTTCCAACCCTCCTAAATGGCGTACTCTGGGACGATTGTGTGCATGGGCTGAACAATTGTGTCTATGCATAGCCGTGGTTGGCTCTACCGTGCTTTGAAGGTGAATGCAATTCAAACCAATATGTTGTGCAAGAGTTGGATCTTGAGTAGTTAACTCAAGGGTTTCTGTGGCCGAGGTATCCTATTGATGTTTCCCAAAGAACAAATTATGTAGTTTGTGTGCTCTTTGTCTGATCGTACCATGTGGATGCTTTGGTACACTGATTTCTTGAGCTGTAGGTATCAATGATGACGGTTGCTGAGGTTTAACTCTCCACTGGTATCTTGGTTTTCCATTGATGAACTATTGTGGTTGAGTGTTTGTAGACTTAGCTTTCCACTGCTTCATCTGCTTTACAGTTCGTGGAGAAGATAAACGATCCTTTTTCCTCCAAACCCAATTTGTGCTAGTTTCTCTTATGACTGATGTTTTTCTATGAGTTGTTAGATGTGAAACTTTTGTCAGTATGGTAGATGAACTTTTAGGCACCCAAATCTGAGATGGATTGTCCTTGAGTTGTGCTTTTGGTACCCATATTTTCCTGACTCCTTGCATGCTACATGTAGCATTTTCTTGTCTAGAGGTTGACTTAGATTAATGACCCCCTTGTTTCTTTTGTGGGTGACTGTTAACCCTCACGGCTCACAGACACCCTATCACCTACGATGGACGTTCTAACCTACGGCGGACATTGTATTATTTATTTGGTAGAGTCAGGTACCGGGCTTGTCGGTCCAATAGGAAAAGGGTAAGAGTGATCGCCGATGAGAGGCGCACTCTAACTGGAACATTCAAGGGATTAGTTGGCTAAGCATGGGCGCCCAAGTGTGAATGGGGCAAGCTCATATAAAAGTTAACTAAACCTAAAATTCACTCATTCTCTCCTTTGTGCAATTGAAGAGTGCTCTTGCTCCATCTCCTTCTTCTTCTTCTTCATCTCTGTGTGTGTGTGAGAGAGGGAGAGAGAGGGAGTGTGTGGGCGATCGAGCATTACGAAGGCACGACAGCGGTGAAGCGGTTGAGCGCGGCGTAGCGGCGTCTCCTTCTTCTTCGCAGCGAGGAATCCTGCACGAAGCAAGCGTAGAGTGGTGAGTGACACACCATCGCCTTCTTTGAGCTTACTAGTTTAAGCTTGTTGTGTGCTTGGAGCCATTTGTGGTTCGCACATAGTGTATCGGCAAGTTCCTTGCATTGACACATGCGACATACGCGCACATTTTTGGCGCCGCTGCCGGGGAGTGCCATACATGAAGCTCGAGTAGCACTCTGTGCTTCTCTGTGGTGCAATTTCTATTGTAGGAAAGGTAAGGAAGGAGTGTGTGTGTGTGTGTTGAGAAGAGGGATTTGGTGTTATACTGTGTGTTTTTTTTATTAATGGAGTTTTCAAAGGTTCTGTGTTTATTCTCTGTGTATTAAGGTAGTTAGTTTTCTTTGTTAATAGAGATTTCAAAGGTTCTGTGTTTATTCTCTGTGTATTAAGGTAGTTAGTTTTCTGTGTACAGTAAGTAGGAAGTAGATTAGTGAGAGTTAATAGAGTGTGTTAGTGTGTAAGAGTAGGTGTATTAGTTAGAAGTAGGTAGAGAGAGAGTGTGTGTGCTCTCGCGTAGGCCGCGGTGGCCTTATCCTTTTAAAAAATAAAAAATTTTAAAAAATTAAACAAAATTTAAAGGTAGAACCGGGATCGAGAATATCTCCCATACCCAAGCCCAGACCCAATCCCAAGCTCATGCTCAAGCCTAGGCCTCAGTCGCCTTTTAAAAAAACGAATTTTAGCTTCACACGTAGCTAAAAATTGATTTTTGAGGACCAACGGAACGTCAGATGCTCGAAAATTGTGTTGTAAAGCACACAGTGACCCTTTAAGTGATACGCTCGTTTCGAGCTATCACACACTTCAATCAAAAAAATCAAACATTAAAAAAACATTAAAAAAAACCTCAAAAACAAGAAAAAATCAAGTAGAAAGCGGGGTGCAAAACACCCACAAAACAAAGCAAGTAACCTTTGAGGGTACTTGCCGACACTTGTAGGGCACCCAAAGCACGTGTATCTACGCTCTGGTCGTGTGCTAGAGTCCGAACAACTAGCTAGTGCTTCGATTTACGGGGGTACTCACTATCCTTCCACGCTAGGTTCTACGCCCTCGGCGGGGACCCAAGGTAGTGCAACCCAAGACCCAAATATAGCGGCTAGCGACTCTTCCTCTGACTACAATATTATGAAAGAGCATCTTACACAAACCCCCGGGGGAACAAATGAAACCGTACCTAGCTGGGCCCAACAACCTGGAACTAGTGTTTTTAGCCGTTTGATGGAAACTTTTAGTAGAGCTACGCGCTCTGAACCTACGGCTAGTGAAGTAAACGAAGGGGATGGGGAAGTAGAATCACCATTCACATCTCCTGTAGACACCACACTCCCTCAGAGTGTCCACGTGGACATTCCACCTACCTAATTTAATGAGGGCCCTACCGAGCTACCACCTTCCAAAGTCGCCTCTAAGGTAGCGGTGACTAAAAGTCAAAACACGGGAAGCAACATTGCATCCACCTCATGGTAACCCTCTAGTACACCAAGTTTGGACGGGGTATTTCTCAATGAAAATTGGGAATATGACCTACACACGGAGACTTTGACCGACCTATACATGGGCTACACATACCATGTGGGTTGGTTAGAAGTTGTACAATCCACATCTAGTGCCACTAGTCTAGAGGAACAACAACACATGATCTGCAATGCCATCCATAGGATTATCCAGTCCGAGAGGCAAAATCGAGGAATAAACATACCTTCGACGGGTCCTATGCGATTTTTAGACACGCGCAAAGGGAAACAACCCACTCTATCACAAATGAAGACTCCCCCAGTGAGTCCCATCGATCCCCCATATGTTGTTTCGCCAGGGGTCTCAATGCAATCTGAGCCCACAAGTGATAGCTTTACTTTTCAAAGTCTAGATCATCTTTCCCTGGATGACACCACGGATACCATGCCTACCCCAATGATGGGCATGCCGAGAAACACGCCATGGACCTCATTTGTTAGTAAAGCACCGCTACATGGTAGCCCAATGCCCGCAATAGTACCTACAAGTGCGTACCAATCGTATGCACCTATAGGTCCACGTACTCATGTAGTCCCTACCCCTCCCATTGTTTCAACTACCTATGCTCCACAACCACAATACACAAGTTCTTATTTCCATGGGACTATACCGGCTAGCATTAGCGTGTCACATCCAACGTCTACTATGCCTAGGGCCACTCATATGAACTATGGACCACCACATGGCACAACATCGTACCCAGCATGGAACCCAAGGGCTTCCTATGCGCCAAGCCCAATGCCAATACCTACTCCACATGTAGTCTCTGGAGCGCCTTCATCCACGGTGCCTGCTCACTTAGGTGACTTGGCCACATTTTCTCAAGCTATTGGTCAATCTATTGCTGAGAATATGTGTAACACACCTGATAGAGAGCCTAGAAGTAAGGCAGTACAAATAGCCAAGCTCACACAAAAATTTAGTGGAGACGGGGATGTGAGGAAAGCATATCGAAGTGTTTGAACAAATATGAGATTCTCTAGGAGAACACAATGACCTACATAAGAGCAATGCTTTAAGCCTAACCTTAAGTGGAAAGACTGGGGATTGGTATAGAACCCTAAGGGTGGAAGAAAAAAAAATTTACCCTACTCTTAGGAGACTGTTCTTAAAGGAATACATACGAGAGGGAGTACTTTGGAGTGTAGCCTCTCAACTCCAAAAATCCCAATGAGAGGAAGGAGAGTCGGTGAGAGACTTTATACGTCGCTTGAAGCATTTGAATTCTCGTTGTAATCCAAATGAGCGCTTCAACAATAACCAATTGCTTGATAGATTCATTAGGGGATTACGACATGAGGATATCTACAATGGCCTAGTCATTAGAGGTATCACCACTTGGGAAGCAGTCACCACCAATGCGATCCAATTGGAGGATAATTTAATGATTCAAGGAGAAAGAGTGTCTGTTGAGTCTAAATCTATTAGCTCACAAGCATCGGGGCATCAGCCAATGACCCTAAAGCCTATTGCTAAGGAGCCAAAGATATCTGAGATGACTTTAGCAGATCTCACCAAGGCTATTCAAGAGAGTCTTAGAGATAATCGTGCTCCGCAAAACAATCATATGTATCCAAGAAGGGAGCAACAATGGTGCTCAGTATGCTATGGACCGCATAGTACCAGTGAATGCCCTACTTTTAGAGTAAAATTCAATGGGAACTGCAATGCATGTGGAAGGTATGGTCATCAAGCTAAGGATTGCATGGTATTGAAGCGCGCGATGGCCAATAGACCAACCTTAGCATGGACAGACACACCTCGAGTGCCTGCATTGATGTCGGCCCCACCTCTTGAACAAACATCACACACATGGTCCTCTAGGGCCCAAAATCTTGTTCAAACAACACCCTTACCACCTACAGTGCTAGGACCGCAACCACCACATCCGAGAATCACTTCTGTGAATCAAGTGGGTTGTGAGTCATCTATTTCTTTTTTGGAAGGCTATGAGGAAGATATAGATCCTAATATCGCCTATGGGATGGATGTGCTTGAAGAAAGTCCACAATACTACATGGAGGACTATTGGGGACAAGTCAAACATGTATATCAAGTAGCTGCTCTTGCAGCAAGAGGCCAAAATATCAATTACACTGCTAAGAGACCACCTCTTCAATGCTATGAGTGTGGAGGTCCACATCATGTAGCTGAGTGTCCTATTAGGCTACAAAAGAACGCCACATTGATGCAAACCAATCAAGCGAGCACGTCTACAATGCCGATACTCATGTGTAATCGATGTGGCATAGATCATTTGATTGCCCAATGTCCAAATAATCCAAATGCACCGAAGATCACGCCATTAAACTTGATTGAAGTTACCGAGGAGCCATCACCAAGTGCACCCGTGGTACCAGTAAACATACTCACACGATCGATGCTCCAAAAACAAAATTATATTCTTGAGGAAAGAGACACAGCATCAATTGCCCAATCTCATAAAAAGAAGAAAACACGAAGAAAGAGATCGCAAAAAGCAGCGAAATTAGACCCCAGTTCAAAGACCAACATAGGGACTGGTGACGACCCCGTATATATGAACGACGTTGAAGAAGATTCTGATTCAGGTGAAACCATGGAGACCAAAACGACCACTAACATAGAAACCAACAAGGAAGATCTTCATGAGCCACAATGGCCAGGATCCAAAAAGAAGATAGGAACTTACCCAAACCCTACAGAGGAGATTGATCGAGTCAAGCAATTAAGGAGTTTGGTAGAAGATACCCAAAGGGATCTAGAACCAGCACCTAGGAAGATCCAGATTACACACATCGTGTTCCCTACGCAACAACAACCTCACCAAGTCCATAGACCCTTGGACATACCTAGTGTCATCCAAGAAGAAAGTGACTTAAAGTCATGGGAAAGTGGGCGTACTCACTTCTTGATGGAAAGAATGTTTACAGAGGGACTACCTGATCCTATCAAAGAAATGGAGATCCCATCTTCCCCACGTCAAGGGACTCAAGGCCAAAAGGTGCCGTTAAACATTGCCAAATTGATGGATTTCATGTCTTCAGAAGTTAGAACCACCATCATGTCCAAACTATATAAAGACCCCGAGCTAGTCTCAGCTCTTCGAGCCTTCCTCAATGGAGAACTAAATTTTGGGCTACCACAATTTGCACAGATGGAGGGAGCTGGGGAGATGCCAATAGAGGAGGAACACTTAGATCCACAACCCAACCTAGATGAGAACCTTGTTATAGAAATACCTGTTAACAAGTTGGGACAATACTTTGAGGGTGATGAATCTAATGCGACTATACCAATCACTACTAAGGGATTAACTGTGAAGGGAATCCTTGATGGTGGCACTGGGGTTAGCATTGTGACTAAAAATTGATGGGAAACGATGGGAAGACCTCACCTTGCGACCACAACCATAGTAGTGAAGATGGCCAATGGGTCTATTGTTAAACCTATTGGGATGCTAGAAGATCTCAAGATCAAGGTCTTTGGACATAAAATAAGGATTACCTTTATTGTTATGGATTTCTCCAAACACACTATGGCATCGGAGATGATCTTAGGACGTCCTTTCATGAGGGAAGCGAAAATGGTGCATGACTGGTCCAAAAACCATGTCTACCTGCAGTTCCAAGATTTTGTCATTCGAGTGGATCTTGTTACTGGTCGAGCACATCCTCTAGGAAACAGGTTTATAATTGATCATAGATCTGACACCACAGTTCACTCGGCTCCATTGCAGTATTGTTACACGTGTAAAGCGGACACTGATGTTGGGGAAGATTCTCCTTATATGGATGTACTACCTGGGATGACTGAGTCGGACAATGTGGATTGGGTCCACCTAGCAGCAACCATAGACACTTGGGGAAACAGGGGGACGACCTGGGTAACACCTGAGAGGGATGAAATGCCCGTACCCTTAAATATGCTACAAGCAATGCATATAGCTTTTGACAAGACCCATCCCAATATAACAAAGAAAACATACAAGTGGGTCCCTAAAGCCTCTTTAGCGACCATAGCTAGTGCTAAAAAACAAAAGCCTGGTAAGAAACGTCCCACTCGCTCCAAGAAAAGTAAGAAAACGTGGCGTTGGATTCCTAAACGACTATTGGAAGCCCAAGGCTACTATCAAAGAAATGATCAAATTTGGGTGCCAAAACGTAGATTGTGTTCTTACCTATTACCTGACCCATGTGAGCCCAATCCCGTAGCTCCAAAAAGAATCGACGATCAAGGAAAGAAAAAAATCATAGAATGCTACACACCCGCTCCAGAGCTAGTCTGGGTACCAAAGAAAGAACGATTTGTTCCACCTAGATCAGGAAGGGGGGAGTCCCATGAAGCTTCTAGATCCTCATGTAATGCATCCATAGAGGTAAAAGCTTCTCTACAACCTCCACCTACAATAGTGGACCTCCATAAAGCTACAAAGGAATCCACACTTCCCAGTGTTCAAGAATCACCTGATGAACCACTTTAAGTCCGATCCTGGGAGAGTACCTTACCACCCTTGCAACTCGATGAGGCACCTAAGGTAAGAGAAAACTACTGGCAAAAATCTCCACCTATTACCAACTGGAACAATTGGTTTCAAAGGGTGACAAGGTCATTTCAAACGGTATGATCTACCCAAGGAAGGGGGGAGTGGTTGCTAACAGTCATCATTCACTTGCTTCCCTCTCAACCTTGTTTCCCTGACCTCTTAATCTCCAATCTTAGGGAATGTATATATATAGCCTTATATTCATTAAAAAAATAATAAATAAATAAAGAGCAAGAGCAATTAGCAAACGAGTATGCACAATAAAGGTCAAAACATTGACTCAGACCTACACATTCACATCCGGTAAACAAAAACCTATGTCATAAAAAACCTTTGATCCTCATCACCCGAGTGATGGAGGGTAGGTAAGAATAGTACGATAGGAGTGTTTCTATTTTAGAGTTGAGTGATTAGCAAAGTTCTTTTTTCCCACTGATGTGCCTCCTAGAGGTATTCTTTGTGTTTCCTAGTGTGTACAAGAACGTGTTGCTGTGGTTAGGATTTGGACCTTCATGGAATCTTTCTCTCGTTCACACTTCAGATCGAGCGCGACCATCAACAGAAACAGGTGTTTCTTGTCCATTAGCATTGTCCCTTATCTTTTTGCATCCATGTTTGTCTGCTTTGATTCTGATTGGTAGCATAATATTCAACGCATTTGCTTAGTATCAAACATTTAATTCAATGTAATCTTTTCTCATAATCACTTGTCTAGGTTTAAAAATCAAGCAGTCTGACTAAGCTAAATTGACCAAGTTAGGTGTTAGAGATCTTCTCTTAATACCATGGGGAATGCCTTCCTAATAATTGATGGTTACTTAGGTCCTTAATCCGATTTAGGCAGCATGGTGTGAAATATACTAGGCCTTTCTAGTGGGCTTTACCCTATTGACCTTTAGCTTAAGTATTATAAAGGGAGTTTACTAATGTGATGAGCCTGGGGAGGGTAACAGTGTTATATGACCCCCCAAAGTTACAAAATTAAAATGTTGAAAATGAACAAACAAAAAAATCAAAGTGCCATAATGTAAAATCTTAAGCTGAAAGAGAAATCTCAGCTTGATTGGGTACTTCACTCACATGTATCGCCTATGGTACTAGAGCCCTAGAGGTTCCCAGTATGGGCGCTTTTCCTTGAAAAACAAAAAACCCAAGGCATACAAAATAAGCACACACATCAAAATTGAATCACTGTGAAAAGACTTTGGGGGGTCAAAGAAAAGGTAATCAATCAGGTGATGATTTCATGAGAAATTCCTTTTATCGTAGCTTAACTACAAGGTCTTCTAGGTATAGCCTCTAGTCAGCCCTCGAACGTGAAATACTTGGCTCTCGCGATTAAACAACTTAATTGACCAGAGAAATTAAGAAGCTTACCCATGGTATTAATAGTCGATCTCTAGTGCCTTTCGACCGTTAAATTAGCGACCCTAGACTTGTTTAATTTTTTACCTTTAGATCTGTTTATGCATTTGATTATATTGCAATTTAATGTTTATTACTGACAAATTGTTTAAAATTCTGTTACCAATCAATTTGTTTGCCTAAAACTGCATATGCTTTTTAATCGCTTATGAGAATGCAATTACTGTGCCAATGTTGTTTGATTTTGCAGTGACTAAAGAAGGCTAAGGACATTCATCTCAAATGCTCTTCCACCTCGATGAACGAGCTTCAACTCAATAGCTTCCGAGGACGAAATCTACATTAGGAAGGGGGGCATGTTAACCCTCACGGCTCACGGACACCCTATCACCTACGATGGACATTCTTACCTACGGCGGACATTGTATTATTTATTTGGTAGAGTCAGGTACCGGGCTTGTCGGTCCAATAGGAAAAGGGTAGAAGTGATCGCCGATGAGAGGCGCACTCTAACTGGAACATTCAAGGGATTAGTTGGCTAAACATGGGCGCCCAAGTGTGAATGGGGCAAGCTCATATAAAAGTCAACTAAACCTAAAATTCACTCATTCTCTTTAGACACCCTTAGTGTCGGCAATAGAAATTCTATCTGTAAGATATGAAAACCATTGAGAAAGCACAAGAACGGCAAGAATAGATCTTCTCTTGGAAAAAGTATGAATGCCCTGAGGATTACAAGATCTAGCCTTGCCACTCCGGGTGCATTGGAAAAGACTACATTAGATGTGGAAGCGCAATTGCTTGCTTGCCTGGCTACACACCTCCCCATCATTTACTCACGATCGGCTGTCCAAAAATGCAAGCATGGGAGGCTACCCAAAAGTGCTAAGGTTGTCCTCCCTCCAGCCTCTCTAGGAAAAAACAGTAGGGCTGCTAGGAAAAATGCAAGTATGCCTGCTGGGAAAAATGCCATAGCTATCAGCTGTTGATCACCATTTGTTGCCCATTGGGGTACCCAAGGGAGGGTGCCCCCCTCTAGGGCTAGTTTACAATGCTAAGGGGCTTTTCCCTTGCCTGCCTATATAGGCCGATCCCCATATTGCTTGACCCAGCCTCAACCCCCACACAAAAAACAAAATAATGAAAGAAAGTGGGGAAAAAAAGGGCACCGGATTCCCATAGTGCTCATAGGAAAAATATTGGCAAGGTTTGGAAAAATACCCCCAACTTGCAAGAGCCTAATGTCCATGGAACCAAGCCAAAAACTAAGGCCAAACATAATTGGAATCTCTTGACATGAGAAAACTACCTCACATTGGGCATAGGCACAAAACATCCCTCACTCCCTAAGTTCTAATACCTGTCCCTGGGAGAAACTGGGATTGATAGGACAAATCCAAAGAGATGCTTGAACTCTAACAGACTCCCAATGGTGATACTTTCTGTCGAGAAGTATTGAAAGTATCTCATCAATGTCATAAAGTGTGAGCCAGTAGATGTTGAGTTATTTTAGACTTCAACTCCTGAAGAACCAGATCCAAAATGGTAGGAAGTTTATGATTTCTTTCCGTATAGGGATCTACTAGAGAACTGGTCACGGTCTAGTAAGAAGGCATTAATTCTCAAAAGTCTGAAATCTACTATTATTGTTGGATCTTTGTATAGACTGGGCATTTATAGAGTATTGAGGAGGTTTGTACCTATGCAAGGAAGAATGAAGATCACTACTGAGGCTCACAAAGGGAGTTAACAAGGGAAGTATTGGAAGATTCCAACAACAGATGCCTACTTTAGAAAAGAAGATGCTCAAGTGGTTTTCAAAGCCCTTGTAATAGAAAGTGATTGTAATTTTCCCGCCAAAAAAACCATTAGATTTGTGTTCTTTTTATTTATGTAGAATTTGGGGCTTTGAGCTTCCAATTTGTATCAACAAATATATATTTTTCTAGGACAATTACTCATCAATTGGAGTAGAAATAGCCTTTGTACATATAAGACCCCTAGCCAGGGTATAAAAGGCAACTTTGTAAGATTTTGGATAGTCGATTATTATTATCATAAACAAGCAGATAAGTTTTTCTTTGTACATCGTGAGGGCACTCTCTTGTTGTACATCTCTTTGCACTGCACCGCACAATTACCATATTGACAAGTTGAGAGCATCAATGCATTCCGCTCGAGGAGCTCTTCACGTTGATATCTACATTGTAAGCATTTTGCGAGATCCGAGCATCGACTCCCACGACATTCCAAGTGACATATCTCACTATTCCAACGTTATTATTAGATTCTGTGAATTGCATTAAATTTCAAGCACTTAGTGTCCGACATCAAATTTGGTGACCTATAATTTTGCTACTAGAAAAACTCGCATTTTTTTCGTGTGCAGATTATACGTTTGTTGGCCTAGAAGTGTTTTTGACCTAGTAAAGAACTATGTGTGCCAAGTTTGGTGTTGATCTAAGTTGATTTGCTATTGGTTTTTCATGTGGATGTGTGATTGGATCAAAGAGTTAGATATCAGGTTTTTTGCAGTTACAAATTTCATAGATTGTTTCCACGGAGTGTATTGCATTCAAACAAGAGATTGACAACCTCTTGGCATGCCTCTATTCCCTAGTTGAGTCACTTGTCCCCTAGGTTTGACATTTTAGTCTTAGGACCGTCTCTTTGTGAGATGTGATGGATGTTGTAAAAAGACACCTCAAACAGGCACTTCCCCACTAATATCACTTACAAGAAGATTCTATAGCATGATGTCAAATACTTGAGCTTTCTACAAGACCTGTGATATTTGTTGGAGAATGGATAGACCCACTACAATAGACATGACGCCATTCACCACTATTCAACCTCTTGAGATATTCATGCTATGGGGTCTAGATTTTCTGGATCCTTTCAAGAAGGTCACACCCAGGAAAAAAAAAGTATATATTCATGGAAACATTCTATGTCAATAAATGGGTGGAAACCAAGCACTTTCCAAGAATACATCCAAGTCCACAGCTTTGGTTCATATATGAGCATATCATATGTCGTTATGGTTGCCCTTTGGAAATGGTCTCAAACTAGGGAAGTCGCTTCATTAAAGATACTATTCACATCTTGATTGAGGTATTCTCCATCTAGCATCAAAAATTGACATTGTACTACTCCAAATACAATGAACAACGGTTCGAGATTAGTAACAAGACCATAAAGACCATTTTAATTAAGATTTTCTAGAAAGATATTGACAATTGGGATGAAAAGCTTCAGACTACACTATAGGCATACCAAACAACCTACAAAATCATCACGGGAATGAAACCGTTCAAAATGGTGTATGGAACATAGGTTGTAGTCCCATTGGCATTTGCAGTGCCTACTCTTCAATTCAACAGGATATGGATTATAGTAGTAACCTAAAAAAGAGATTGGATGACTTACTGCTAGATGAGATAACAAAACAATCAATGTTGAATTGAAAGTATGAGAGTTTTAGAAGGGGACTTTAGTTCTACTAGGTCCCAAGAAACCCAATTAAAAGATTGCATGGTATGGACCTTTTGACGTTGATTGGGTATTTTCAAATGGTATAGTTAAATCGAAAGATTTGTCTGGATTGATGCTACCTAGAGTTTATATTGGGTCAAAGATCAAGCTATATTATTCAGTACCAGAGGAACCCCTAGCACAACCTACTTTCTTTTGGATACATCAGATTTTGAAACTCAAATACTAGATTTATTTTTGGTAAGAACTGATTTGAATCAAGTAGAAAAGTGTTTTTAGATTAATGATAGTCTCAAATCTATCAAACATGTGGTTCAACAGCTAGATTTGGAGACTCAACCAGACAATGAGCCAGTATGTTTGAAGTGACCAATGATGATTTGGAGCCTCAATCAGACAACGGGCTAGTATATCTGAAGTGACCAATGATAACTAGTGGTGCATTAAATGGTGAATTATTTGGGTAAATACAACAATGATGGTTGCAAGGATTGAACAATTCATGTGCACCACGTTAATAATGAAGGCTCTTTCCTTGAGGCACGAGCGGAATGGGGAATTCATGGCTTGAACCATAACTACAATGAGACTCATTCGTGATGCTAAGTCATTTTCAATGTCTCCCTCTAACAAGAAATGTAACACATTGGACTTAAAGTGATAGTAACAACCGTTGGAAATTTGAAATCTGGGAAAAACTATGATTTCACATGGTGACATGAAAAAAATCATGTTTTTTTCCTAGCCTCAGATTCTATTGCAATTATTTTAGTGAAATTTTGCATAAAGCATCCACAAACCAATTCAAACACACTTGTTAAGTCAAAAGTTGAAAAATCACTCCACAAATCAACCCTAGGAAACAATTGCGTTCTTTTCCCATCACCCAGTTACAGGAGGCAAAACTTGATAACGCATGGGATAAAGGTTCTTCTTAACCCAAGAAAGCAAGCCATCAAATCAAAAGTAAGTTTGGCCTCATAGTGAGTATGAGGTCAAATCCCAACTTTCGGACTCAAAAAATTTCTAAAATTGTAGTTAAACTCAAATTAGTTACCCAAACATTATGAAATTTGGTGAGTGTACTCTTGAAAGAAGGCAAAACACTTAGGAATTGGGAAAAGTTGCAAAATAGTGCCAAAAAGCAGGAGATGAGAAAGAAATTTACTTTTTTTTCCTAGCTACTTGCTAGAAAATGAATTTTTGGCCAAGATTTGGATTAGTGGGAGATCTTGATGCAAGGATCACCCCTATCAAGTTAAAACTAGAAAAAAGTTTCCTAAAGCAGAAGAAGAGAAAAAATCGTGTTTTTTTTCCAACTACCTGTTAGAAACAGACTTTTTGACCAAGATTTGGTTCAATGGGAGGCCTTGATGCAAGGATCACACTCATCAAGGAAAAAATTAAATTGGGAATTTTCACATCATGCTAGACCAAATCCAAGTCAAGAGTGCCAAAAAACGTTGAAATTGGCCTAGAACACTCAAAAGAGGTCAAAACTAGACCAAAATTGGTAGGTAAGATCTACAGAGAGTGGAGAACCTAAAAGAAAAAAAAAACTTCATTTTGATAACTCTGTGTTGACCTCAAGAACGACCTCGGTTTCTTCAACTCATACGTTGAAGCTCACTTGGAGTGCAAGTCATGTCAATCTCATAAGCCTCTTACATATTTTCGAAGCAAAAGGGGTAGAATCAAATATGTCTAGAATACGTTTGGAAAAGTTGAGCTCAAGATAATTTTGATGAATCCAAGCCGGTAGTTATGGCGCCCCAAGAAAACCTACAGTCCCGAGATGCTTTCCCTATCCAATTCAAATCAATCTAGAAAATTTGGCGCTTTTGGAGGAGGCAAAGCAGATGCAAGAAAGAAAATATGGGTAATAGACAAAGCTCTCTCTTCTTTTTCTTTTTTCTTGTTAAGGATCTCGTGCCACAGTGAAAGGGTCAAAGACCTACCTGGCATAAGCCAGAATTGGAGCTTTTTGAAACATCAACAAAGCTAAAAGAAGAACCAAACATTAGAAGAGGAGATGAGTGACGGATACTCGCTGTTCGGAGAGAACTACAGATAGAGGTGGCTTTATGACAGTTGCAGGGTCATTTATGCCACACCATACCAAGCAAATAGTGTCAACATGTGATTACGAGAGAAATACTGAGAGTTGAAACTAGAGCACCAGTACCTATAGTGTATGATAATACTTTCCTATAAATTTCAAAGGTGATGAGATATGTCGTTGAGCCACAACCCATGCGTCCGTCTCAAGTCGCAAAATGCACGGCATCAAAGTATAACGGATCAGGAGATCCCCATGAACATTTTGCATCATTTAAACAGGTGTTGAGATCTAAACATGTCACAAACTTTCACGTTCAATTGGAGGGTTTTGGATTAACTTTGGAATGCACCACCCTTACATGATTCTAGCTTTGAAAAAGGAGGACTATGATAACATAGAAACGCTATTGCAAGACTTTGTGGTAGATTTTTCCATGAGAGGGATTAAGCACAATATAGTTTTGCAAATACATTCTTTCAAGCAAAAAGACAATGAGAGAGTATGAGAGGCTGCATTGCAATTCAAGCAGTAGATTGAGAGATGTCCTCCACGAGAGAAACCCTAGGAGGATATACAGGTAGTGTTGTTCATTGAGGGGATTAAAAACAAGCACTTCAAGAAGGATTTTCACTTGAAAAAGTGTGACATTAGATAAGTTCACGAGAGAAGCTATCTATTTAGAGACAACTGCACTATCTACGGAGAGGTATCACAGGATATGAATATAACTCCAAATGACTCACAAGGTACAGCTACTGAAGCAAATACAATGAGAAAACACCGATACAGCAGCAAGTGAATATGGATCATCTTGCAAATGAACTGACGAAGAGAATAAATCTGCCTTTAAGAGTCCAAAACCAAGAGGACCACCATTAAGACATTGCTTGACATGTGGAGTGGATCATCCCATGACACATCAATGTCTCGTGTTGCCACAGTAGTATAATAAACAAAATTGGTGTGCCATTGAGAATAAATGGAAAAATCCCACCACTAAGGAATGTTACTACAATAGGGGTCAAGTTAGGGAAAGTACTCATCATCCTAGCCCACCAGTGAATCCTTAGAATAGACCAGCACCACCACCAAGATATGATTCTAGCCCATGAATCCTTAGCTAGGAGTTGAAAGATAGAGACCAGTGTGGGGGCACCAATCGCCACTGCCAAGTGGACCCCAGGCAGTTGTGAGGTATGTGTATCCAGACCAATACCCAAAAAACAACATCATAGTGCCGGTACAGTCATATTACAAAGAGGAAAGCTATGGGTACCACCATGCATACAATCCTAACCCACTAGTGAACATGAAGTCTTGTGACCATGAGAATATTGCTTCATTCTCTAGTAATCCTCACTTGAAAATGGGGAGTGTATCTCAAAATGAAGGATTTATGTTGAGCCAAGGAACACTAATATTCATATCCAATCAAGGAGAGGCTAAACAAAACACTTATCCCCAGAGATCATCTACCCAGCAATCGATACAACAAAGAACCCTAGAACTTGGTTTCAAATATCAAGGAGACCATTTGGCTAGGAATTTCCCAACTGACCAAGCTAAAGGTGTAAATAAAGTTTGTAATGTGTCTGGTAATGATTGTGGACAGTGTTGATTGTGGACAAAAACATTTGTACCAAGATTGTCCTCACGTTAGCCCTCTTCAAGCGCTTCTGATTTAGATGCAAACATGCCATTGAACGTGGTAACAATTGTGCAAGCAAAGCAAAAAGTGGAAAGTGAGAAAGTGATGACTCTAACAAATGCATAAGTGTGAAATCAAAAAAGAAAGCTACAAAAGATAGAGTTAGAGCTCAGTATCATAGGAAGATGAAGGTTGTTATTGTTGAGTTGTCACAAGCTTGAGAGCAACTATAGCAACCGACAAGATCTTCATCTAGTGTGATACTAGAAGAAATACTCAAAAGCGAACAAAAGCCAAGCGGAGCAAAGCCAAACATTTATGGTAAAGATGGTTGAGTACCCTTAAAACACCAATCGAAAATGCCCACAAAGCTGGAAGTCAATTAGAGCTTAAATCTCCAAGCTGAGAAAAAAAACTTGTTTTTTTTCCACAAGAGCTAATCACAAGACCAACCTAGGTTTTGACTTGATAGCCACTTTGGCAAAAGCCTATAAGCCCCCTTTATGAGGTCAAAATTCAAAAGAGTCATAGATCTAGTGTACAAAGCTCCAAAAAGAGCCTGTTGTAGCTAATATTGAAACCCCGATTCAAGCTAAACCACTTAGCCAAATTTCACCATTCTTGTACCATAGCCTATTCTTATAGTTTACATCAAGCCCATGAGGTCCAAACCCAAAAAAAGTTACTATCCATTATAGCTAGGAAGAAATCATGATGTTTTCTTAATCTTGTATGAATGAAAATTCTTCAAGTTTTTCTGCGTTCTACAAAATCATATAGTCATTTTAAGACAACCAGAGAATCAACAAGATAAATGGATGCATGAAGGCATGGAAAATGTAGGAATAGCTTTGAGAATTTTCTGAAAATGCTATTGTGATGTGATGGTTATACAAGAGCTATGCAAAATGACACAAAAGGAATGCCCAAGCAATGGAGCCACAAGAAAAAAGTTGGGAGTTGTTATCGACCTTCAGTTTCCTCAAGGAGATAGAGAAAGCTTGATAAGAGACTCCTAAGTTTTAGACCTTAACTCATGTCAAGGATAACATGAAGTAAGAGGGGAGAGTGTTGGAAGATTCCAACAACAAATGCATCAAAAAAGAAGATGCTTAACAGGTTTTTTAAGCCCTTGTAACAGAAAGTGAATGAGTTTTTTCGCAAAAAAACCATTAGATCTTTGTTCACTTTTTATTTATATAGAATTTAGGGCTTTGAGCTTGCATTTTGTATCAACAAGGCAACCTTTTAAGGTTTTGAATAGTCAATTATTATTGTAAAAAATAAATAGATAAGGTTTTATATGTACATCGTGAGCACTCTCTTGTTGTACGTCTCTTACTGTATTGACAAGCTAAGAGCATCAACGCATTGCCCTCAAGGAGCTCTTCTCTTTGCACTGCACCGCACAATTACCATATTGACAACCTGAGAGCATCAACGCATTGCCCTCGGGGAGCTCTTCGCGTTGATATCTACATTGCAAGCGTTTTGTGAGATCCGAGCATCGACTCCCACGACCTTCCAGGTGACATATCTCACTATTCGAGTGTTATTTTTAGATTTTGTGAATTGCATCAAATTTTGAGCACGTAGGAGCACCTATTAGGTGTGTCCAATGTCAAATTTGGTAACATATAATTTTGTTATTATAAAAATTTTCCGTAAGCAGATTATACATTTGCTAAATGAGAAGAGTTTCTGACCTAGTAAGAATTGTGCCAGCTAAGCTTGGTGTTGATTGGAGTTGGTTTGCTATTGGTTTTGCATGTGGATGTGTGATTGAATTCAAGAGTTAGAAATCACAGTTAGAGTTTATAGATTGTTTCCATATAGTGTATTGTGTTCGAACAAGTGATTGACAATCTCTTGGCATGCCTACATGCCTTAGCCGAGTCACTTCTTCCCTAGTATTGACATTTTAGTCTTTGGACCATCTCTTTGTGAGATGAGACAAATGTTGTAAAAAGACACCTCACACAGGTACTTTTCCACTGATATCACTTACAAGAAGATTCTACGGGTCTTTGAAGGGTGATATGGTTCTTTTCCATATGGCACATATCAACTTGCTAGTTTTCATGGTACCCCACGTGAAGCATCTGAGGAGGCAAAGCATGATGTCAAATTCTTGAGCTTTCTACAAGACATGTGATATTTGTTGGAGAATGGGTAGACTCATTGTAGCAGACATGATGTCATTAACCCCACTATTCAACCTCTTGAGATATTCATGCAATGGGGACTAGATTTAATGGGGCCTTTCAAGAAGGTCACACCCAGGAAGAACAATTACATATTCATAGCAACATGCTATGTCAATAAATGGGTGGAAGCCAAGGCACTTTCCAATAATACACCCAAGTCCACAGCTTGGTTCATATATGAGCATATCATATGTCGTTATGGTTGCCCTCTGGAAATAGACTCAAACCAGGGAACTCACTTCATTAAAGAAACTATTTACATCTTGACTAAGATATTCTCCATCTAGCATTGAAAATTGACATTGCATACTCCAAATACAATAGATGGATTGAGAGTAGTAACAAGACTGTAAAGACCACTTTAACTAAGATTTTCTAGAAAGATCTCCACAATTGTGATGAAAAGCTTCAAACTACACTATAGACATACCGACGAACATCCTACAAAATCACCATGGGAATGACACCGTTCAAAACGTTGTATGGAACAGAGGTTGTAGTCTGATTGGAATTTGAAGTGCCTACTCTTAGATTTGCAATTGAACATGGTATGGATTATAACAGTAACCTAAAAAAGAGACTAGATGATTGATTGAAGCTAGATAAGATAAGAAAACAATCAATGTTGAAATAAGAGGTGGTGCAACAACAGAGGAAACACTGGCATGGGATAACAAATTGAAAGTATGAGAGTTCTAGAAGGGGAATTTAGTTCTATTGTATCACTTTAAGTTAGGGCCAAGAAGCCCAATCTAAAGATTGCATGTTCTAAACCCTTTGAGGTCGATTCGGTATTTTCAAATGGTATAATTAAATTGAAAGATTTGTCTAGATTGATGCTACCATGTTTGGGTGAATCATTTGGGGAAATACAACAATGATCATTGCAAGAACTAAAGGATGTGCACCACATCAATAATGAATGTTTTTTTCTTGAGGCACGAGTGGAGTGGGGACTTCATGGCTTGAATCAAAACTACGATGAGACACATTTGTGATGATGTGTCATTTTCAATGTCTCCCTCTACACACACACACACACACACACACACACACAACACTCTTTGCACAAGAGCTCTTACCTGCAAACATTGTGTGCAACATAGCCTATGTGCTTGCTTTGCTTCCTTCTTCCAGAAGCTCCAAAAAATCTTAAAGTGAGTTTTCCTTGTCCATGTAAAGTACATTGCACTTCAGCAAGATCTTACCTTCTTCCATGGGAAGAACAAAGGGATTCAAAGTCATGAAGCAAGTGTTAGACCAAATTGTGGAAGAGGTTATAGTTGCCATCTCCTATCAAGATATTGAAAAGTATTTCAAAGACGCATAGATTAAATTGTTAAATAATTGGGGGATGATTATTTTGATAGAGGTAGTCAAAATCCCCATAAACATGTTAGTGATGCAGCATGTGGTGGACACATTTGACCTAGACAAAGCTACTACCACCATCAACAAGAAGGAAATTTAGTTAATTGTTGCTTTGATTGCAAATTTTTTAAGGTTATCTTATCGCTAGAGCTCAAAGTCACTACAGCTGAAGAGATCAATGATCTCAGAACTAAAGACAAAGCAAAAATATAGACGATAGAGGATGTTAGTATCAACACTAGAGCATAAGATAGCATATAAATTCTAAGTAAAATCTCTAAGTCTTAAGAACAACCTAACCTATGTATGTGAAAAGGTTTTGAGCATGTTGTTGGCCAAGACAATGAATAAGAAATACCCCTACAATTTGAGTTCTGTTGTGTACAACAATCTGGTAGCCCACAATCGTAAGATTAAAACCTAGCATTTGTTCAAAGTGTGGTATATCTGGAAATTTGTGTACTGCACCTCCGATGTGCCTACCCACTCTAGGGTCAAAGCATTGCCAGAGAAGTTGGTATCACTAGAATAGTTTGAATTAGCATAGTCACAACAAAGAAACATGATCTAGAAGTCAAAAAAGAAGGCCCATTTCCACCCACCAAGTAGAAAAATCTAACAAAATAATTTTGGGATTTTCTCAAGGGAAAAGCAAAGAAAATATCAGTAAGATCTCAAGATAAGTAGGGAAAAGGAACAATTGAATTGGAAGCAAACCACCAGACAGCATAGCCATAGTACCCCTGATAGAGACAACCCAAAAAATAGCCCATTGACCACAACCACTACCATTGTGGTTTTACGACTACTTGACCAATTGTGACATTGCAAAAACAACCCCTTGTGGAAAAATTACAAATGCACACTTCCTCAAACTACCTTTAGCCTACCATGTACCTGTGCTAACAAATATAGTAATGCACTAGCCAACCAAGCGTTAATTGAACACATGCAAGAAAGTTAGCTTAAAGATGAAGACAATGAAGAAGATGAAGGCAAAGATGAGGAGGACAACAACACTACAAAACCTGACATGTATTCATTTCCAAAGTCCAATGACGATGATGATAATAAGGACAACAACACTACAAAACCTGACATGTATTCATTTCCAAAGTCCAATGACGATGATGATACATATGCTCCATAGCAAAGACAATCAATTGAAGGCGCTGACATGCACCAGATTGACCCAGCAACCTAAGCAAACTTCAAAGAATAAACTAGATCATACTCTAGAGCAAACACAAGATACCCAGCAGACTGGAGGGACACGGAACCAATTGGCACTAGCACGAAGGGATAAAGAGAAAATTGTTCAGACAAACAAAGATTCAGACACTAAACCTGCTTTCTCAAATCAATCTCTAAGTTTGAATAAAAATCTCACGCAAGATAAGAATCTTTAGATCTAGAGTTATCTGAATGATGACGATGCTTACTCGGATCTATAGGGATCCAAAATGTTGTATGTGAAAGCTAGGAGAATGGTGGCTAAATGGAAAGCACAGAAATATCATGAAGGGGATGAATGCCATCTATTTCTCACCCCAATGCCATTTAAGTGTTAAGAATATTAGAGTATATGATTCCGCAAGTAGATATCAAGGGAAGCCCTCAGCTAAGGAAAATGACCATGATGAATGTAAAGATTTTGGGAATTCAATCCAAGATGCTCCTATGGAATAGACCTACTAATAAATGCATGAATAAACGTGCTTTTAAATTCATGAAGGACATCATAAATGAGATCAAGGCAACGCTTCAAAACATGCAAATTGCTCAAAAGATGAAGGACCTTCTTATAAATGCATGAAGAATATCAAAAATGAGATCAAACCAACACTTTAGAACATGTAAATTTCTTGAAAGATGCTTGATAATAGGGTAGTTTCTCTACTAGAGAATAATTCGTCAAGCAGCTAACTAGAATCTCCATAAGGAAGCAGGAATAGTCTCTTCAAATGATTATTCCATCTGGTCAAAATTACTCGAAAGATGATGGATGTAGAAAAATGAAATATAAACTATATTGAGGATGTAACCAACTCACTTGTCTTGTTGTATGCATTGCATATGCACTAAGATGAGCTGCCAAGATTCTACAAGTAATATAGCCAACATATAATAAACCTGCACCCAGAATGACCTATGTTTCAGATTGTAGACTAGCTTAGATACTGGAATGATCATACCGGTGCTCTGTGGGTAGCCTGAATATCACTGCTCAATAGCATTGACCAAATAGACACACTTTGTGAGCTGAAAGACGATCCTCTAACTTCAGGGCGATGGTGACTCAGTGGAAGGACCAATGAGGGCAATTAGTGAAGTGCACAAATGACCCACTACAGTTAATTGTCCAAGCATCCAAGATTCTAGAGAAGGATCCACCCAATAAGGTCAATCATGGGCTTCAATTCAAAGAAATATCTCAAATTTTGTTTGAGATCAAAGTCAATCAACGAGATCCAGTTGAGCGGATAACAATTGCCTTTGTATGCCATAAGTTAGCCTGAGCCAGATTGACCAAGGAAAAGAAAACTCTCTATTATCCAAATACAAAGAAGTACCACTAGCTCACGCCTTATGAAGTAGAGATGTTGACAGGAAGAAACGAGCAACTAGAGGAAAAGTCCATCTACAGGTTAACCATGAAGGAAAATGCATCTTTGAGCATGCCTCAAAATAAGATGGTTACCAAACAAGTTGGAACCGGTCAATTGTAGGCAACCATCTCTATTCCCTTAGGCGCCACCAATTACAGTTCAGAAGCCTATAGTGAAGAAAGCACCGTACAAAAGGAAACGCAAGTGCAAAAGATAAATCCATGTGAGCTAAAATTTGGGATTTACAAAAAAAATTAAAAAGGGGAGGAGTGTAAATGGTGGATCTAGTCTCTTTAGAGAGATGCCTCGCACTCGTCATAGTGGGACCAAACTCTTTCAAGAGATGCCTCATACAGGTTCTCTCTGAAGCCTACATGTTCAGGGTTTCCAAAGTTACCGCCAACAGCAAATTCCACGTGGAGGTGGAATAGAACAGTTCTATACCATAGAATTTTGTCGTGTAGTCAAAACAACCCAATGTCAATGCCTATAAATAGGACCCGCTAATCTCATTTTAGTCTGGTGGACTCTTGTAAGTCTTGACTCTTCACTGTGTCAATTATGAAAGCTAAGGAGAGCATATGATCACTCACTGTTAATCCATTGTGTCATTTGTACTTTTCAATCACTCATCCAAAAGATTTATAACCTTGTATCTAAATTTGAATTTGAATTAGTTGCATCCATCTGTACTCTGAACTATATCCCTATTGTGAATTTTGACAAGCTTCTAGCGTATCTTCAATGTGTTCAATAGTACTGAATTTGGCTCATTCTCATATTTGTAAGCAGTCTATGCTTTCAATAAGTATGCTGTGAACATACGTTACCTAAGACACATTTTACAGAGGACTATTAATGGTAAATTTTCCAAAGCTCTTTTACCTCATGTAACTATCATGACACGGTGAAGAAGAGGGATTCTCTTAAGCCTGAAAGCTCCTCATCTCAATCATACACGCATGATAAACTGATTTGCGTAGTGCAAAACTAGCAAAACAGGGCTACTATTACCCATTTTGTGAAGTTCGGAGTCTTCACTAAGTGCGGTAATTAACAAAGAGCTCAACAATTTAGCGTTCCCTACGCATACAAATGGCTTGCCACACAAGTCAGGGCTATTAAATTCAGAACAAGAAACTTAGAAATAGACAGATTCGTCTATCCAACTAGCACAACTATTGGCAAAGATCTCTACGGTTGCCCTCTTCCAAGACATAGATACTCAGAAACTGAGCCTATTTAGAGGTAGTTGTGAGACAAGTTTCACATCCAAAAATACTAGTAGTTTTGATCCAGTACTCGTCGACATTGACAGAGAATTATCTGGAGCCCATTAGCCTGTGTGGTGACCCTAGCACTGAAAGATGTATAAACCTACGTGAGGCCAGAAAACTCCACTGTAAGACCGTAAGTATAACTGGCTAGGGCTCTTGTGAGGCGCCCAAAACAACAGCACCGCAGCACAATCCCTCGGTCGCATTCCTCTTTACAATTAAGTACAGACCACAGCATCATAGTCCGCAAAGAGTTACTAAGACAGGATAACAAACTGGGCCGATATAATCATGATCTGCTGAATGCCTGCGTTGATCAGCACCTGCATGTGTGGCCGAGCCAGAATCCAGTTTAACACGTTTTTTTTCGGACTTTCAGTAGAATCACAGACCAGACATGAAATTCTGGTTGACAGGACCCTGCAGCTATGCTTACTGTATCATTCAAGGCTCAAGACATCATTAGCCAAGACAACATGGGGCCTGCACGGTTCTTCTCCGTCCACCCCTGTTGTCTTGCATCCTTGATGCCCCTGTCCAGTCCAATACGTGATTTCCACTTTGCACCATACACAGATTGCCCATTCCTATTGCCCTGCGATCATACAGGATGTAAGATACTTTCATCAACACTTCACGTATGCTGCTCTACATCTCGTTCATACAGAACGGAGCAATGTTGGCCCTCCTTGTTTCACAAAAGACAATGAAAACACATGCAAAAAGGACATTGCACACGAAGATACTGGCGTGAACCACTGCATCAAAGATTCATAATACATGAGTGTTAACAGCATTGAGCTTGTGAATCTGTGATACACAATGACATAACATTAAATTTTGTTTAAGAATGTAATGCAAAAAAGATGGTAAAGTCTAACAAATCAACCTGTAAGAACAACCCTAGCTTCATATTCCCCTATTATGTAGCAACTGTAAGAGCCTGGTGGAAAACTACTAAAACTACTATACAGACCAGCCTTCAACAGCTGCGCTTCACACACGATCATAACAAAACTTGCTGCTTCACTCTACCTAGTCTTCATGTCATTTACAGCAAAATTTGCAAACGGTGATGGTCTTTTTGTCAGAGCGTCACATCCTTGTAGGTCCTCATTTATACCCCTGCGCTAAGTCACCATCTTTTCCAAATGCATCATCCCCAACCTCATCAAATGCGTCTTCACCAAAAAAATCATCTTTCATTTTCGATGCATCGCCACTCTCATTGTTGCCACCAACACTGTTCAGTGTTTCCTGGTTGAATGTGTTGTTACTAAAATAGTTGTCATTTCCTTGGCTAGTAGAGTCACCAAAGCTGCTATTACTCAGAGGTTGCCCGCTGCTAAAACTGGAGTTTCCACCAGAGTCTCCGCCTCCATATCCTCCAAAATTCCCAAAGACACGCTGTTTCTCAATGGCAAAATTCACACGCAGCGTCCTTCCATTGAGCAACTGGAGAAACAAGATGATGCAACTTCAATAATCACCAGCCAAATAGAAAAACATCACTAGCTTTGATCAACTTACTTTTCCATCCATACTGTCCTTGGCTGCTTGTGCATGGTCTGTACAGGTAAAGCTGATAAATCCAAACCCTTTGGATCTTCCAGAATCCCGATCAAGAACCACCTTGGCTGTGGACAGCACATATAATTTTTAAAATTTACTGCTCAAACAAAGACTATGCAGTTATGATGAAGTGAAGTGCTAAAACGAAGTTGTAGCAATGCACTAACAAAGAAACAATCTACTTCATCTGATCCCTTTACCAGATTTGCAAATTTTTTCAGACCACTTTTTCTGCAACAGAGTGGAACACTCGATTAGTGCAGTAACCTTAACAAACCCCATCCATGGGTGAACCCCAGAATCCCTCCCTAGAGACTAGGTTGGGGTAACCACTACCTCCATGCAAATGGACCCTTACGACCCACAACCTTCATTACCATGAATAAACTCAATCCACAGCACTGAGATTCTAACAAGCATTATTAAACAAACACATATATACGTTTTGCAAGCAGTTCAACTTCAAAATTGCAAAAAGACTAGCTCACAGCACAGAGACTACATTCATGACCAATCACACTGACCCCAGAGCCGAAGGCAAAAGTGTTTACCATCGACCACTTCTCCATATTCAACAAAAGCATCCCTTAGAGCATTTTCATCCATTCCCCATGCCAAACCTGTCAAATATGGACATGACAAACAGTATTAGAACCTTTGATTTTAAAAATCCAGCCCCCCATCCTTTTCCCTACAGCACCGTGATCCCTTTTTCAAAAACAACCCCTCCTCATGCAAACAATCTCTCCTCAAGCCACGTGTGTATCCCTCTTACTTATTAAGTGCTTCACTTACTTAGGAAGCGTCTCTACCTCTCCTTTTAACACAAGTATTCATATTTAGCACATGTATCCCTCTTACTTGTTAAGTGCTTCACTTATTTAGGAAGCCTCTCTACCTCTCCTTTTGACAAAGTATTCATACTTAGCAAGACTATGTCGTCTACTAAATTTTCTCTCATTGCAATCCCCCAAAGTGTCGCTAAGATCCATCTACATTTGGAAGGAGTTGTACTCAAAGAGAGATGTGAAGTAACTACGAGCATAGATATTCTTGAAAGCTTGCCATGTCCTCGGAGAATGAGGTTTCGTAGACAACAAACTCCACCATTGCATAGCTCAAAAATGTCGTTGCTCAAGAAATTTTAGATTCTTTAGTGTAATGGCAAGAGAATAAATGTTGTAATAATTGTTGTAGAAACCGCAAAGCTTTATTTCTGTCTTTGATATTCACGTGCACATAACCCTATGTGCATGTGCGACAAGCTCTAACTCATATTTATAGGGTTTAGGATAGCCTTGTTCGTACTAAAGTTAACCCAATTGCAGATACGATCAGTCACGCAAACAGATCTTGGCTATGAAAATTCAGTATGCATTTTTCAAGTCTCTCATTCGTAACAGTCTCCTGTATTTCGTCACAATCTTTGTGTGTAGGAAGGCCATATTGCACGATGTACATGATTCACTAACGGGTGAGCACAGAAGAATTAAGATCACATTAGAAAAGATAGAAAGATTGCACCCGAGGAATACAACGTGTTGTATCATTGTTGATCGTGTCAATAAGTTTTGCATGCTCATTCCTTGGCAAGACATAGTCACAGCACAAGCATTAGCACACTTTGTCCATCAAGCATTGGTATTACCTTCGTGGTTTGCTAGAGCCGATTATTTTAGATCAAAAAGTCAAGTTTACATCACAACTTTTGCACGGACTCTTTCAAAAGTATGACACCTCGTCACGTTTTTCATCTACATTTCACTCTCAGTCCTTTAGGATCCATAGTCCATTTCCAATCATTTTAAGGCAAAAGATGTGTCTATGAAATTGTGGTTGCCTAACTCGGGTCAACACACACCTTTTTTGTGTTCTGGTTAACGTTGTTTTAAGATTGCCCAACGAAGATTCTTAAAGAGGACGCACATGAGATCGCAGACAAAGTTGAAGACATGGAGCGGAAGTAGGTTTTTCTTCATCGCTCTAGGTGCGGCACAGAGAAGCAAGCATTGCAATTCTTTTGAAGATTCAAGTATCACGAGACCCACGTAGCAGAGTGGGTCAACAAAGATTTCTTCATAGTTTCCTAGAGTTATAGGCGGACTACAAGGTAGCCATGCAGCTCAATACCAATAACTCACCATAAAAAGGGAGGAATGTCATGTGCACATATAGCCCTATGTGCATGTGGGACAAGCTGTAACTCCTATTTCTAAGGTTTAGGACAACCCGCGTTTTCGACCCTTGCGAGCCTATAAGCAGGACGTGCATGTCCAAGCACTTTAGAGTAGTTGCATACCCTCTGACTGCACATGAGCACATCGAGTGTCTGCCAGAAGTAGACTCTCGGAAAGCTCCCGTACAGAAGCATTAGCACCAAGCCTAGGTAGTATCTGCATAGGAACCACCTCTTATTAATGGGTTTTCCTAGAGTTATAGGCAAACTACAAGGTAGCCATGCAGCTCAATACCAATAACTCACCATAAAAAGGGGGGAATGTCATGTGCACATATAGCCCTATGTGCATGTGGGACAAGCTGTAACTCCTATTTCTAGGTTTAGGACAACCCAGGGAGTGTTTTCGACCCTTGCAAGCCTATACGCAGGGCGTGCATGTCCAAGCACTTTAGAGTAGTGTTGCATACCCTCTGATTGCACATGAGCATAGCCAATGTCTACCAGAAGTAGGCTCTCGGAAGGCTCCCATACAGAAGCATTAGTACCAAGCCTAGGTAGTATCTGCATAGGAACCACCTCTTATTAATGGGTTTTTAACTTATTCATAATTGACATATTAGCAGTATTATTAAAATTTGTGGGCTACCTTCTGGCTATTCACCAGCTCGACCCAGACTTTTGCACCTCTATAGGAGACCCCATCACCCTAGGGATCACCTCTCCAAACATTGAGTACTTGCAGTACCAGTACCAATACCAGCAACACAAGCACCCACTAGCTCCACATCAACCTTGGCCTTTTCAGCATCCTCTTGTATATCAGCCTAGTGTTTTTGCCGATTATCTCCAAGGCTGTATACGACAGCACATCCCAGTAGAAGAGACATCACCAATACAAAAAGACTCTGCACCAAAAATCCAAGAGAGAGGCTGCCTTCAATCGTCCCGGTAGAAGAGACATCACCAATGCAAGAAGACTCTACACCAAAAATTCAGGACAGAGGTAGTTGCCTTTAGTCATCGTTGGCAATGATCAACAGGGCTCTGACATTCTTCATCTTGCAAGCAGACGCAGTATATGGTGCAAACCTGAAGGCGAGTCAAAAACAGCCAACACACCCACTAGCCCACACCCACTAAATCAAACCTAAATCACCCATCAAACATGAGGAAAAACAAAAAGAAGAACAAGCAGTAAACACAGAACAGGCAAACATACACGCACACCCACCTCAACCACAAGCAACTATGCACAACACACTCACCCCAAACACCATGCAAACCCACAAGCACAAGCATTACACACAAAAGCATACAAGCAAGCAAGCTAAACATACGAAAACCATGAGATACAAAGAAAAATACATGTGTAAGAATAACAACACAAGTCACATGCAACACAAGTGACATAAGATGGGAACAAACATCTAGTGAAGGTGGCCAAGTAGAGCACATGCGGTTCTATAAACCTTAAGCAAGCACCATAGTCCAAAGTACGATTAAGGAGCCATTCGTCACAGAGGAAAGCAATCCACTGCGTCCAAGGCCCACCACGCACTCTCTTCTCTCTATATATACCTTCATAAGTTCAGAATAGTCTGAACTCACGAATTATAAGAGGGAATAAAGCACTCATAAAACTATAAAAGCGAGGGACACAAGAAAAGAAAAGAAAAACAAAAACAAACAAACAAACAAACTAAATCACTTAGTTTGCTACGAAACAAAACTAGATAAAACAAAACATTTTATTAACTTAAAAATGTTTTTAGAAAAGGTATGTGTAAAATAAGTTGACGCAACTTACTTGGCTTAAAACAAGTACTCAACTTTAAGCAAAAAAGAATAAGACATCTTAAAAACTTAATCCTAGAAATCAAACTTCACACAACAACTTCTAAAGGAACACATTCTTAAGTCCTCAGGTAAGCTAAATACAAAATCGAAAAATGAGTACTACTACAAACCTACGAAGAGCAAAGAATCAAACTTGACAATATGTAATCTCAACTTCGCTGCTTGTCCAAACAGGAAGAATAAGATTATCACCTTTATCATGCATAGCTTGGACAACAGCTATGACATCCCTACTCACGTCGTCAGTGCCCAAGATTAGGTGCAGGTTTATATAGAGGTCATTCATGCTTTGAACGTACTCTACAAAACCAACGAGCTGAGTTTCTATCACCCTCCGGAGGTGATAGGCATACTCAGCCATGATAAAGGCTAGCATTTGTCAAGCTATAGTAAAAATACTAGAAGCGCTAAAGATCAAAACAACAACATAAGGTGTTATTTAACCAAACAATAAGTTGGCTTTTTAGCTCCCCACTTCTATTGATTTTACTAATGATTATCTTGAGCATTCCAAAGGAAGAAACATTAAAAATAAACTTACTACGATGCAAAAATGAACGAACCTGTCACGTGACACATCCAACCCTATGTGTCTGTGGACAAGCTACAGCATGACAAGGGTTCAGTCAGTCAAGTCAGTCTAGAATAGGAAGTGATCTGGCACTTTTGTGAGTCTGTTCACAGATCGTGCATGTCCAAACACTTAGAATAGATGCATATCCTCTGGTTGCACATAGCATGATCATCAAATCACAGTCAGAACCCATTAGTAGCATTTTTACAGTGCATAGACCTATTGTCCCTATTTTTGACATTTTTCACTTATTATTTTTAAGTGACTTGTTGGAAAGTAGGTAGGGCAATTTTGCTAAGTTGTATAAATAAAAACCTAGCACTGGCACTTTCTGACAGAAGAGGCAATAGGGACCTGACATCCAACAATGCACCTTCTCAGCAAGACCCCCCCCCCCGGGCAGGAGACTTAGCGTTTTTCAGCCAAGGACAGCCAGCGTTTTTCTCCATTGCAGATCAGCCCCAGCGTTTTGCATTGCAGACCAACCCGACGATAGCAAGACATCGTAGAAGCCTAGCGTTTTTGCAGAAGCACAGAATTCAGCCCTAGCGTTTTTGGTTTGCAGATCAACCTCAGCGTTTTTGCAGATCTTCGCGACAAAATCAGCCCTAGACTCAACGTTTTCGGTTTTCAGTAGTCAAACTCCGCAGTAGAACCCCTGAACCTCGCAGATCTCACCTTCCCGCAACAGATCCTCGTTGCACGGTCAGATCCCGCAAAGTTTGCAGATTCAGCCCGGAAAACGCAGATTTCAGCATCTGCGTTTTCAGCGCGTCGTCGTCGCATCGTCGCCATCGGCATCGTCATCACTGACATAGAGTCAGTATTCAACACATAAAGATTTGCAAATTTCAGCCATTAGCATTTTCAGATTTCAGCCCGTACCATCGTCGTCGACATCGTCGGCAAGTCCAAGCATTGTAGAGATTTGTGCAATCATAAGTAGACAGCTCTCGCCATAGAAAGTGGGGCCTTTGGAGGAGGCTTTGACAAATTCTGGTGTCGTATTCTTCTCTCAGTCTCAGCACCTTCATTCACAATGTTCATCCACTTTGTTTGTGTCCATTGCACTCTCTCACTAAAGGAACGGAAGGCTCTCCCTTCCATAAGTAAAAGGAACCCTTGAGCACAGTTCGGAGCACTCATCTTGAGCAAAGTTCAACATTCATTCCGCTGCACCTTACATTGGTATCAGAGCTTTGGCAGTGTTCTGTATCACTCAAGGAAAGTACCACAAGAACCACAGAAATTTTTTTTGCTTGTTGCGGTCACACACCCAAGTCCTTGTAAAGATTCTAGGTGCTAATCCTTTATTAAGTACTTAAACTCATGATTAAGACTTAAGAAACTGAACTGAGCGTTTTCTAGCGAAGCTAACCTCATTGCAGATTCGATCAATCACGAAGAACCGGACTTGGCTCTCCAGTCAAGGTCCACAACACCCCCACAAGAAGCTTCGATCAAACACGACGAACCGATCTTGGCTCTCGAGCCTAGGACCAAAGAACCCTCACAGGAAGTACTATGTGTTCGCATGATTCGTCAGCACGCATTGTTGAAGTGTTTCATTCGTGATCGTTTCTTGTATTTTAGTCAGCGTCTTTATGTGATCCCTTTTCTTAGGCATGACATATTGTACGTTGAGCACGTTTCCCTCATGAATGAGCACGAATGTATGCGGATTATTCATGAAAAGCTGAACAATATGCATTCAAGGAAGTCACATTTCATGTCTCTTCCTTGGCACGACACAGTCGTAGAAAGAGCACAAGAAAGATTGAGCATCAAGCATAGGCATTTCCATTGTGAATTGCCACAGTTGATTGATTTAGATCAGAAAGACAAGAATGGATCTCATTGTTGCATGTGTGTGGTGAACGGTTTGGCACACCGTCTATTCGTTCATCTACATTGCATGCACAGTCTTTGCGAAAGACGAGATTTTTTCCATTCACTTTACATGGAATAGGTATGTTCATGTTTTTGTGTTGGAAGTGGTTTCAAGAATTTTCAACCTCGAAGATTCTTGAAGAAGGTAGACACATGACTCTAGACGAAGTGGAAGCATTGAAGATGACTTTGTGTCACTTTCGACGCGGCCCAAAGAAGAAGACTTTGCAGACCTTTCTGAAATTCAAGTATCGCACGACCCACTCATCAGAGTGGGCCGACGAAGAGTCCTTTCCAAAATTCCGGATGCTATTGGCGATCTCCCTCGACGCTATGCAGTTCGATACCAATACCTCACTTTGAAAAGGAGGGGATGTGTCCAACCCTATGAGTCCGTGGACAAGCTACAGCATGACAAGGGTTCAGTCAGTCAAGTCGGTCTAGAATAGGAAGTGATCTGGCACTTTTGTGAGTCTGTTCGCAAACCGTGCATGTCCAAACACTTAGAATAGATGCATATCCTCTGGTTGCACATAGCATGATCATCAGATTACAGTCAGAACCCATCAGTAGCATTTTTAAAGAGCATAGACCTATTTTCCCTATTTTGACATTTTTCACTTAATATTTTTAAGTGACTTTTGTTGGAAAGTAGGTAGGGCAATTTTGCTAAGTTGTATAAATAGAAACCCAGCGCTAGCACTTTCTGGCAGAAGAGGCAGCAAGGACCTGACATCCAACAGTGCACCTTCTCAGCAAGACACACACCCCCCCTCCTCCCCGGACAAGAGACTTAGTGTTTTCAGCCAAGGACAGCCAGTGTTTTTCTCCATTGCAGATCAGCCCCAGCGTTTTGCATTGCAGACCAACCCGGCGACAGCAAGACACAGCAGAAGCCTAGCATTTTTGCAGAAGCACAGAATTCAGCCCTAGCGTTTTTGGTTTGCAAATCAAGCTTGGCGTTTTTGCAAATCTTCACAACAGAATCAGCCCTAGACTCAACGTTTTCAGTTTTCAGCAGTCAGATTCCGCAGTAGAACCCCGAACCTCGGAGATCTCACCTTCCCGCAACAGATCCTCGCCGCACGGTCAGATCCCGCGAAGTTTGTAGATTCAGCTCGGAAAACGCAGATTTCAGCATCTGCGTTTTCAGCGCGTCGTCCTCGCATCGTCGCCATCAGCATCGTCACCGACATAGAGTCAAAATTCAGCACATAAAGATTTGCAGATTTCAGCCATTAGCATTTTCAGATTTCAGCCCGTCTCGTCGTCGTCCTCATCATCGTCGACATCGTCATCAAGTCCAAGCATTGTAGAGATTTGTGCAATCATAAGTAGACCGCTCTCGCCATAGAGAGTGGGGCCTTCGAAGGAGGGTTTGACAACATTCTGGTGTCGTATTCTTCTCTCTCTATCTCTCAATCTCAGCACCTTCATTCACAGTGTTCATCCACTTTGTTTGTGTCCATTGCACTCTCACTAAAGGAACGGAAGGCTCTCCCTTCCGTAAGTAAAAGAAACCCTTGAGCACAGTTCAGAGCACTCATCTTGAGCAAAGTTCAACATTCATTCTATTGCACCTTACAGAACCTTTTTCATGATTCTTTTGAATGAGTATCCTTTTTCAACTAGAAAAGAAATAAGATGGCAAGATTGAACAACAAAAGCAGATTTACTTAAACAAAGACGAGAAAATCTAAATAGTTGAGAGCAAATGACACCATACTTAGCTAAAAGAGAAATGTTCGAAGAAGTGTGAGGCATGCGGATGATATTTAAATTGGCATATTCTGGTTCAAGGCGCTCATCATAGATATCTGTTTCTAATCTCAAGGGAGTCTGAAAAATCTTAAGGTCTAAAAAGACACAACAATCACTATTTGTGGTACAGTTAAGTTCACAAAACTCCTTGGGATAAATTCCTCCGCCTACAGAACTCGAATTCAAGTACATAAAATCTTGAAAAGAAGAAATGTCAGGGACAAAAAGATCATCTACAAAGCGTCTTACATTGCATAGCTTGTGCAAAAATATTGGGCAAGTGTTAACAAGGACAAGACGCTCCATAAAATCAAACTCGTAAGTAAAAAGATAGAAATTAGCAAGAAAAACAGCACAATTCGTGCCCATAGGAATACCAATTGTTTGCTTGAAAAGAGAGTCGCCAATGGTTATATATAAATTGTCCAAAAGAAAATCTAACCAAGATATGATGTCAATGTCATCTACAATCCTGGTAAATCTCTTTCTTCCTTTGTCTACATCTATATTCTTACTTTTCAACCATAAGTAGTCAAAGTTCAAGGCTGACTTTTCTACTAGCAATGCCTTGTACCTATCCTTCTCAAGCTTCTACACAAAAACTTTTGAAATAAGAGACTTGACTCTACATTTAAGGTCCTCCAAATTTAGCTTCGTGTATAGCGTTGTAAAGTCAAAAGTTTGGAGACATAAAGGAGAAGATTTCTCCTTAAGGCTTCTTTAAGAGTTCAAAAACTTTAAAACAGAAATCACACCTACTGAATCATGGTAGGTACGTCTGCTTCCTTTAGCATATTTTTCCACAATTCATTTACGCTAGGTAAAATGGCTTTGAAACAATAACTAAGCCATTTGGAAACCTCGGTCAAAGAGGTGTTACAAGAAGCAGCTATAAATCTAGGCTTTATAAGGTTCTTGTGGAACTTCCAAACGGTATATAAAAAAGGTAATTTAGGCTGGCACTTGAAACCAAAAGACTTACAAAAGTATTGATGTTTCAAGATAACCTCTTGCATTGAAAGATCACAATCATTGTAAGTCTGAGAGTTTACTTCACCTAACAAGCATTCTAAATAGAACTTTTTGCACGTAACAACAAAGTTATTAGAGCACGTATCTACATGAAGTAAAAGCAACTTTCTCATGAGGCAAAGGGAACCTTGGGTAGACATTGCACTCATCTTGAGTTATTACCATAAATCACTTCCATTGTACATTACTAGGAGCCTCCAACCAACGGGCTAGCCTCTACCACAAGGGCTGGTGTCCCATACCACCAAGCCCGCACCGATACAAGTATGCACAATTGCATTAGTACTCAGCCTGGACATTTATCTGCATGCGAAGCACCGCTTATTAGTAGTTCACCAACTTATTGATAAGTGACATTTTAGCATTTTTTGCAAGGTCGTGGAGGGTCGGTTGTGGCACCGCTCGACCCAACATAAATTTGGTATATAAGCGACCCTAGAGGGCCACTTCTCCAGGCAAGTAAGACCTGCAGGACAAGGACCAAGTACCCTCAACACCTACCGTTTCCCAGCATCAGTACCCAGCAATTTCAGCAGATTTCAGCCCTTCACCATCCCTTCATCGACAGCAATTTGCAGAACTCAGCCTGAGGTACTAGCGTTTTCAGTTTTCAAGATTCCCTCTTTGGATCAAGCCCAAGTTGGAGATTCGAGCAAGAATCCCTATCATTCCACATGTTCGGCCTCACAGATCCAAGCATCTACCGCAAGATCCCATCGTTATCTCAGCATCCAAGATCAGCATTTGTGCAATCTAAAGAAAATACCTCTCTAGAAATATAGAGAGGGGGGCCCTTGGAGGGGGTTTGAGCTCCCATCTGGTGTCAGTCCTCTCTTTAAGGTCTCTTGGGATAGTTTCCTATGACGCTAAAATTCTCTTCTTCTCGCGGGGGGGGGGGGGGGGGGGGGGGGGGTTTCAAGCCGTGCTAACAAGAAGAGGAAAATGGTATAACCTTTCTATCACCCAAGTGTGGTAGATTGGTTATGCTATTTCCCTCTTGAATAACAGGTCTTGAGTTCAACTCTCCTCGTCAGATAGATCTTTAAGGTCTCTTGGGATAGTTTCCTACGACGTTAAAATTCTCTTCTTCTCGGGTGTGTGTGTGTGTGTGTGTGTGTGTGTGTGTGTGTGTGTGTGTGTGTGTGTGTGTGCGCGCGTGCTAATCAAAAGAGGAAAATGGTATAACCTTTCTATCATCCAAGTGTGGTAGATTGGTTATGCCTTTTCCCGCTTGAATAACAGGCCTTGAGTTCAACTCTCCTCGTGGGATAGATCTTTAAGGTCTCTTGGGATAGTTTCCTACGACGTTGAAACTCTCTTCTTCTCGGGTGTGTGTGTGCGCTAATAAGAAGAGGAAAATGGTATAACCTTTCTATCACCCAAGTGTGGTAAGTTGGTTATGCAATTTCCCTCTTGAATAACAAGTCTTGAGTTCAACTCTCCTCGTAGGATAGATCTTTAAGGCCTCTTGGGATAGTTTCCTACGACGTTAAAATTCTCTTCTACTTCTTCTTCTTCTTCTTCTTCTTCTTCTTCTTCTACTCTCTCCCTCTCTCTCTCTCTCTCTCAACTTTCATTCACAGTATCACTCTCTCTTTTCTCTCTAGTCTTTGCACATCTCTCATGAAGTATAAGGAACTCTCTCATTCAGTAAAAGGAACCTTGAGTACAGACTGAGCACTCATCCTGAGCATTCACCATCAATCACTTCTGTTGCACATAACATTGGTATCAGAGCTCTTTGGCAGTGTTCTGTATCACCACTCAAGAAAAGAACCTAAAGAAACTCTCTCAAATTTTTTCTCTGAAAATTTGGGTTTTATGCCACCGCAGTACCTGGATCGTTAACCGAGGATTAGAGAGACCTCAAGCAAAATGGCACTCTCATAATGTCTTTTTCTAGCTGTATTTTGCGGATAGGTGTTCAATTGTGCAAGTCAGATGCGATTCATAAGGAAGCTTTCCTCTTTGATTTGGACGAGTACATCAAATACGACGTGAAAGTCTTCCGACCCACCGACTACAATGACGCTGTCATAATCGCTTTCGAGCAAGAAATGAAACACAACAAAGGTAAGCAGAGGAGGACAAGTTAAGTACCCCTTGGAACCAACAAAATGGTAAGAACAATGATAAGAACAACGGTAATTCTTCGTTTTCTCACTCTTCCACTACACCTAGAGCACAGAATTCTTCACATAGCATTGATAATAAAGGAAAGGCTAAAACTCAGGAAATCCCTAAGTTGATACATGATGAAAAATCTGCACAAGGAATAGTAGGAGGTTGGTTAAGTCTTGAAGGAAGCAAGATGTTTTCAGTATCACACTAAAAGAGATTGTCCTAAGAAAGCACCCAAAGAATCCACAGAACCCACATCTTCTATTAGTGTCATAAACAAGAAAATTCACGTACGTGCCCCAAGTTTCTAATGATCATCTAGATCTAGATGAGTCTCATGAAGAGTTATGGTCATGTGAATGGTCGGGCTCCCCAACGTGTTCTCAACAGTTCAGCCCACCATTTTTAGCATCAGCAGTTCACGTTTTCAGCCCACAGCCATCAACGTTTCAGCTTTCAGCCCTTAGCTTCGCCGGACCGCAACTCCCCGTCGCCGCATTGACCAACCCGCAGTAGACCAACCTGGCATTTTCAGAATCCAACACAAGCCGCAGTATTGCCGCAGTAGCAGATCCCCAACAGTGCATCTAGAGTATTCA